>NW_024070186.1:165213013-165355534 GCF_014754425.2 Oryx dammah | reverse complement strand
AGACATCTAGGTTGCTTCCATGTCCTGGCTATTATAAACAGTGCTGCAATGAACATTGGGGTACACGTGTCTCTTTCAATTCTGGTTTCCTCGGTGTGTATGCCCAGCAGTGGTTCAACCATTCTTAATATAAGACTTATTTTTCACCTAAACGAGGTAGACCTAGTGTGAACCGATGGGCAATTAGAAGGAAATCACAGGGACTTCCCTGGTGGTCCAGTGGCTAAGACTCCACACTCCCAATACAGGAGCCTGGGGTTCGATCCCTAGTCAGGAAACTAGATCCCACATGCTGCAACAACTAAAAATCCTGCATGCCACAGTGATTGGCACAGCCAAGTAAATCATTCTTTTTTAAGTTCACTACTTATTTCAAAGTAATCCTTGGATTCAAGTCAACTGTACTTAAAAAAGAAATACAAGCTTTTCAATTATTTTCACTGTGCTCAATTTTTTTTCAGGAATGGATGTCACCATCCTATCTTTCCAAATGTTAAGGGATCACAAGACAATGAAAATCCTTTAACCATCAGAAAAGACTGGAAAATAATGAGACGTGGAGTGAAACTCAGCAAGACTCCTGTCTGCAGCCTAGAGAATGTATGTCTCTTCCATCTAAGCCATCCTCGGCTCTGTGAGTGAACATCGCTGTTGCATGTAGAAGACACATCCAGACTAATTTGTTTAACAAATGAAGAGAGGTGTGAGGCACTCCGGGTCACGGAAACAAGTGATGTTGTCGCTGTCTTTATAAATCATTCCTGCTGCTCCTGAGACAATGCCAGGTTAACCCGTGGGGGCCTCTGTTTCCACTGGCAAAGCTGAGGAATTCAGGTAAACAGATTGTGGGAGCATTTACTGGTCCAAAAATGATGAGAATCTTGCAAAGATAACGTGGGAACACTATAGTTCATTGATGTGACTGCCTCATTCCAAGGGCTGCCATCTGGTCACCAAAGGGAGATAAGAACTTGGCTATCCTACAGCTTCGCTTGTGAGATCCAGCTGTCCTTGGCTATGACCAACTCACCTTCCACTGACCCATCAACCCAGGGTCCTCCTAGCCCAGCACATAGGTTAAATGATTCTACTAATGACTGTAGAATTGATGATAACCATTAACTGTAATGATTGCCATTAAACAGTAGATTTGATGATAGCAAGTACCCCTGTGAAGCCAATGATGTTCTAATGATGGACTTAGATTTCCACTTAATATTTGCGAATCTTGGCATGGGTATTCACAGCCCCACTGTACAGGTGAGGAATTTCAAACTGATGGCTTAAATGACTCTCTCTCAAAGCTACCAGCCGGGATATGAATGATAATTCCAATCCCAGGGTCCCATCCCACCTCACATAGACTTTACTGATGGTCAAGATCACAGATGTGAATATGTTTAGTCAATTACAGAAATAATTTTACTCTCAATTCAAAGTCAATTACTGGAAGAGTTTTCCAGGCATTTGCTGTCTGTTTCCCAGAGGAGCAAATCCTTCATCAATTTGATCTTTAAAACAAAAAGTCATTTTAAAACACAGCTTCAGAAGAAAATGTGGACTGTGGCAGAAAAAGAGAAGTTCTAATATGAGACACATTTGCATCCGTGACCAGCCACTGCCTCGCTGTGAGATTCCAGGACACTCTCCGTGCTACAGGTGGCTCTTCTGTGAGTAAGAAATGATCTAAGAGTTTAATGAATAGTCCAGAGAAAGCACCCAGCACAGAAATTCATACAAGTCAAGGATGGTTCCCTAGGGGCTCAAACAGGAAGGAGTCTGCTTGCAATGCAAGAGATCAGGTTCAATCCCTGGTTTAGGAAGACCTCTTGGGTAAGGGAATGGCAACCCACTCAACCCACTCTGGTATTCTTGCTTGGAGAATCCCATGGACAGAGGAGCCTGGTGGGTTACAGTCCATGGGGTTACAAAGAGTCGGACATGACTGAGCAACTAACACTTTCACTTTCAAAGAATGGTTATTTTTTCCTAATGGGAGACTGGCTTTTCCCCACAGATCTGACTGCATGAGAGCCTAAAGTCAGTCCCTGAAATCATGTTGACCACTGGTGAGAATACTAACCTCATGCCTCTCTATCCTCTCTTCTGATGCAAAGGAGGAAATTGCTTGAAATTTTGCTGCCCATACTGTGGTCAGTACCTGGGAGCATCAGCATCACCTGGGTCCAGAAAGCAGGAGGGAGAGAGTGATGGAGGGATGTCTTCCCATGGGGTGGGCAGGGAGAGCCTTTCGTGGGCATATGGGATGAGATCCAGTGGTAAGAAGCCCACCATTTACAGATTTGGTTGAGGATGCTGCAGACAGAACCGAATGTGCAAATGCCAAAGTCAGGAGTAGCTTCAGAGGTTCAAGGAACAGAAAATTTAAAAAGATGTTGTCTAGACTCACAGGGAGAGAGCAAGGTGAAGGGTGGGGCAAGATGAGATGCATGCTCAGTCGCTAAATTGCGTCTGACTCTTTGCGACCGCTGCGCCTCCCTCCCCACCATGGATTATAGCCTGCCCACCAGGCTCCTCTGCCCATGGTAATTTCCCAGCCAAGAACACTACAGTCTTTGGGGTCCTAAAGAGTTGCACATGACTTAGCGACTGAGCATGCATGTGAAAGATGAGATATGAAAGGTAACCAAGGACCAAATGAGTTGCTCTCAGTCCCTTGGGGGAGATCTCCATACTTAGCCGCTTCGTCTTACACACACAACACATTTCAGGAACTTTTGTTGCACATTGAAATTCTTTTTGATACAATGAAATAAAACCAAATAAGTATTCATATATTTGTCTGTTTAATATCTGGGTATTTTTCTAGCCCATAATCTCCTTGACAGCAGGGACCTCTATTTTGTTCAGCATTATATCCCCAGCACCTAGCAAAAACGTAGAATATGCTTGATGCTTACTTATATTTTAGGAGGAAGAGAGAGAAAGAAAACTCCCAACTTACAATATGTTTCATCAAATGATAGGTATTAAATTATTTTAAGATTCTTTACTCTAAATTCCCCTTTGAATTTTTTATTTGTGATTTGAAGGAATTGGGTTCCATTACCACAAAAATTTATGAGGATTTCTTTATGTTTTCGAAATGCGGTGCTGGAGAAGACTCTTGAGAGTCCCTTGGACTAAAAGGAGATAAAACCAGTCCATCCTAAAGGAAATCAACCCTGAATATTCATTGGAAGAACTGATGCTAAAGCTGAAGCTCCAATACTTTGGCCATCTGATGTGAAGAGCTGATTCATTGGGAAAGATCCTGATGCTGGGAAAGATTGAAGGCAGGAGGAGAAGGGGATGATAGAGGATGAGATGGTTGGATGGTATCACCAACTCAACGGACATGAATTTAAGCAAACTCCGGGAGATGGTGAAGAACAGGGAAGCCTGGTTTGCTACAGTCCATGTGGTCGCCAAGAGTCAGACATGCCTGAGTGACAACCACACAACAATGCTAACCCGCAAAGCAGCTACAATTTTACTCATACTGTTATGACAGTGAAAACCACTCAGAGAAATCTGTGACACTTTCAAAGAAAGCACAGAAAGGTTTTTGAAGTGCCCTACATAAAAGCATAGACGTATTCAGATGATTTGCAGCTTATTCTAAATGACCTTTTGTGAGGTATACCTTTCATATACAAAAATGCACACATTTTAAGGATACAGTTTGATAATTTGGACAAAGGCATACACTTACGTCATGAAAAGGCAAAGACAAGTTAAAAACTTGAGAGGTTTCCTTCTCCGTGTTGGAAATAAGGGAACAGACTTCTCCCAAGTCCCTTTTGTTAAAGCATAAATTTACTTTAGAAAGCTTGTGAGTTGAAGCTCTTTCTCGATCTCTTTGAAATGTGTGTAAGTCTTTTTCAAAGCTAAATAAGTCTCTTGCCAGCTTTAGGTACCAGTAATATCTTCCTCACAGACCTGTGAACCATCTTTTTGAAATATATAATCATCAAAGAAGATAGTGCCTCTATGCACCAGTTTCTTGTGGGAGGTAGAAGTCTCACTCCAAGGTTCAAAACTACCTTCTGTTGTACATATATGAGAAGTTTATTTTCCCTTTGGATAAAGCCAATTAGCAAACACAAAGAGCCACCCGGTTACCAGGAGAATCCAGAATGGATGAGGCATAACGAATGGTCCGGTCAGGTCCTCTTCCTTGAGAACTAGTTTATCATTTCTCTTAAAAATGTGTATGAATAAGTTGCATCTGCTTGGCTATAGAAAAGGGAGATTATTTTTTGCAATCTCTTGGCAGATTGCCTGTGATCTGAATCACATTTAGATTCAATGTCTATTCAATAGTAAAAATTGTTTTCTTTCTCCTCTTTCTCTGTGGAGAGATTTTCTGGGTTGGGAGAAGGTTTTTTTTTTTCCCCTTGGTCCTTATTCTTTTTGTTTGTTGTTTTCATTGTTTATGTTTATTATCATTTCTCCAATGCTCTGCCCTATTTCTTTAACTTTTTATTTTATATTGGAGTATAGCCAGTGAACAATGTTGTCATAGTTTCAGGTAGACAGTAAAGTGAATCAGCCATACATAGACATGGATCCATTCTCCCCCACCAACTCCCCTCCCATCCAGGTTGCCACATAATACTGAACAGAGTTCAGTTGAGAGAAGGTTTTAAGTTATATTTTTCCAACAGGTACCATCACCCTAATCAAGATATATAACATTTTCTTCAATCCAAAATTTGCCACATGACTCTTTGAAATGAGTCCCCCCCACCAACCCTCCATCCCAGGCAACAATTAAAGTGATTTCTATCATTATAGATTAGTTTAATCTCCTCTAGAACATCTTAGGAGAAGGCAATGACACCCTACTCCAGTACTCTCGCCTGGAGAATCCCATGGATGGAGGAGCCTGGTAGGCTGCAGTCCATGGGGTCGCTAAGAGTCAAACACGACTGAGTGACTTCGCTTTCAATTTTCACTTTTCACTTTCATGCATTGGAGAAGGAAATGGCAACCCACTCCAGTGTTCTTGCCTGGAGAATCCCAGGGACAGGGGAGCCTGGTGGGCTGCCATCTATGGGGTCGCACAGAGTCAGACACGACTGATGCGACTTAGCAGCAGCAGCAGCAGCACATCTTATAAATAGAACTGAAACAGAACAGAACCCTACCGCCTCCTGCCATGTCTTTTGCCTGTGCAAAACTTTGGTCAAAGAGTAAGTTTACAGAGAAATGAGAACTTACAAAAAGAAAGGAAAACAGTGAAAGGAGATCAAATAATCATGATGTGTCATTCAACATAGTCAAGGACCGTTAGTTTCTTCTCAAGGGCTAGAGACAATCTTCTGAGCCATATCCTGTGAGTTGCCTTATAGATACTGAAACCCCAGGTGGAGAAGTTAACTACGTGATGACCCGACTCTGCCCAGGACAGGAGCTGCCACAATTCTGAGAACCGGCCTTAGAAAAACGGGAACAAATGAACCCTGGGGCTGAAGCTCAACTGTACCTCAAACCATCAAGATGACGCTAGTCAGACTACCAACAACCAGTTTGAAAATGACTATCAGATCTGACTGTGTGGGGTCTACATGTAGCCCCCTCCTTCAGGCTATAAAAGCTCTTGCCCCACGGGTTGCCAGTTGCCTTTGGACAGATGTCTGCTACCTTGCTGACCCCCAGTTACTGGCATCTGAAATAAAGCAAACTTTCCTTTCCACCAGCCTGGCCTGTTTATTGACTTTTGATTGGCGAGCAGCTGGATGCCACACTCTTTTGATAACAGAATCATATGGTATTTACTCTTTGATGTAAGATTTTTTTCACCCAGCATGTTTCTGAGATCCAGCCATGTTCCTGCATGTCACAGAAAAGTTTGTTCCGTTGAACTGCAAAGCCCTGCTCCAGAATCCGTTTTTGCAATCCCCTGGCAGAGGACAGTTAGGTTTTTGACTCTTACGGACAAAGTTGCTATGGACATTCATGTACAAGTTTGTTTGCGGCCCTACATTCTCATTTCTCTTGTATAAATATCTAAGCATGGAGACACTGAGTCATGTGAAAAGTTTAACTTTTAAAAGTAACTGTCACACTCTTTTCCAAAGTGGTTGTACCACTTACACTCCCACAAGCACTTAGTGTGGTCCGTTTTTTTCACTTTAGATATTCTAATTGATCACTGTCTTGGGATTTTAATTTGCATATTTCCAGCAAGAAATGATGTTGGACATTGACATGTGTGTTTATCAACTATTTGTAATTTTCTTTAATGAAGTGTCTATTCAAATATTTTGCCCATTTCTCAATTTTTTTTTTTTTTTGGTCTTCTTGAGCTGTAAGAATTTTCTTAATGTTCTGGGAAAAAGTCCTTTATCCAATATATGTAAGTATGTATGGTTAGTTGCTCAGTCGTATCTGCCTATTTGTGATCCCATGGCTCCCATCCACCAGGCTTCTTGGTCCATGGAATTTTCCAAGAATACTGGAGTGGTTAGCTATTTCCTTCTCCAGGAGATCTTCCTGACCCAGGAATTGAACCCTGCATTACAGGATTATTCTTTACTCTCTGAGCCACCAGGGAAGCCCATATGTTCTGCAAATATTACCTCCTCTTTTTAATAGCCAATGCATTTTTTGTGTTTAGTCTCAAGAAATCTTTGCCTATCTGAAAGTCATGAATTTTTTCTCTTATGTTTTCTTCATAAAGTTTTATAGTTTTAGCTTTTAAGTCTATGATACATTTTAAATAGAATTTTGTGTGAGGCAGAAGTTGAATGTACATTTCTCTCTTCTAAATATTCTGTTTTTCTGTCAACATTAGTTGAAAATACATTTCCTTCCCCAAGTGAGTTATGTTAGCGCTTTTCTCTAAAATGGATTGATTATATCCATAGGGACTTCCCTGGTCGTCCAGTGGTTAAGACTCCTGACTACCAAAGCAGTGGGCATGGGTTTGATCCCTGGTTGGGGAACTAAGATTCTACGTGCTGCACAGCACAGTATATAAATAAAAAATAAAATAATAAAATCAATTGATTATATCTTTGCTGCTGCTGCTAAGGCACGTCAGTCGTGTCCGACTCTGTGCAACCCCATAGACGGCAGCCCACCAGGCTCCTGTCCCTGGGATTCTCCAGGCAAGAACACTGGAGTGGGTTGCCATTTCCTTCTCCAATGCATGAAAGTGAAAAGTGAAAGTGAAGTCGCTCAGTTGTGTCTGACTCTTAGCGACCCCATGGACTGCAGCCTACCAGGCTCCTCCATCCGTGGGATTTTCCAGGCAAGAGTACTGAAGTGGGTCACTAGTGCCTTCTCCGATTATATCTTTAGATAATATAAATTACAAATATTATAAAATGCAATGTTTGTGCTGCATGCTGGGTGTGTTCAGTCGCTTCAGTCATGTCTGACTCTTGGTGACCCCATGGACTTTTGCCCGCCAGGCTCCTCTGTCCATGGGATTCTCCAGGCCAGAATACTGGAGTGGGTTGCCATGCGTCTTCCAGGGGATCTTCCCAACCCTGAGAGAAAGTCCAAACTAGCAGGCATGTCCTTTACCACTAGCGCCACCTGGGAAGTCTCCAATGAAATACAGTATATACATATAAATGTGCAATGGAAATCAGTAATTTGCCAGTAATCAACAGAGCTGGGAGAAATGGAGTCTGTGTGCCTTTGACCACCATTTCATGCTCTCACCCTCACTATGGTGTAGGCCAGGAAATTCTACATTTAGTATCTTTTTTATTTCTTTTAATGTCCCAGTAAGGCAAGTTAACCTACAGATGAAGAAGTTGAAGCTCAGAAAGAGGGGGATCAATTTTCCCAATTCCTTCAGCTGGCAAGTAGAAGCTCTGAGCTTGGAGCTTGAGTTTTTTCTGATCCAAATCTAATGGTCTTTTCTCCAGTGTTCCATTGAGAGAGTCCAACAGCCCTGTGGAAATTCAGCAAGAGAAGGACTACCTTTGTCCTTTCAAGACCTGGCATGGATGGTCTAAACCACCAATATGTCTCAGCAGCGGGAAGGAGAAGTGGGGTAGTCCGAGAGGAATGTGGGCTTGGATGAGCGTGGGAATGAACGGGAGTCTACAATGGTGGGTCCCACAGGCACAGGAATACCAATTGCGCTTGGAGGTGGAACCCTGTTTTTATCTCTATGGTGGACTGGAGTTGCCTGAGGGGGAGAAAATGTTACCCATTTTATTTCACAAACTGCTTTAGAAAGCAGACAAGTTTAGCATTGGCAATTTTGGTCTCTCCACAGCAGGAGCTGTTTTCAATTTTGTCTGTAATAAAAGAAATGATAGACATATTAGCCTGCAGGAAAGTGAAAGTGTTAGACACTCACTCCTGTCTGACTCTTTGCAATCCCATGGACTGTAGCCTGCCAGGCTCCTCTGTCCATGGGATGCTCCAGGCAAGAACACTAGAGTGGGTTGCCATTTCCTCCTCCAAGGGATCCTCCCAACCGAGGGATCAAACCCAGGTCTCCAGCACTGCTGGCAGATTCTTTACCATCTGAGCCACCTGGGAAGGGGAAGAAAAATAAAACCTTGGCCCAGGAACTTTGCTTGCATTCCTATTCAAACATGGTCTGAATGCGTCCCGTTGAAGAAGAGATGACGTGGATCCATTTGACCCTAAAATGACTCTGAAGAAGAAAGAGGAGGAGAAAGGGGAAGGAGAAGGAGGAAGAGGATGGATCAGGGAGGAGAAGGAAGAGGAGGTGGGGGCCTGATAAACAAGCAAGCCCAGCTCGGTGCTCTGTGAAGACCTAGAGGAGTGGGATGGGGCAGGGAGTGAGGTCCAAGAGGGAGGGAACATATGTATATACATGGCTGAATCACTTTGTTGTACAGCAGCAACTAACACAACATTGTAAAGCAATTATACTCCAGTTTAAAAAGGAAAAAAAAAAAAAAAGCAAGTCTAACAGAAAACAATGGAAAAGTCATTTGCCACTGACTGCAATGAAATCAAGCTATGGGGATCTCAGGCCAGTTATATCATTTTTCTGAACCTCAGTTTTGTCATCTCTGAAATGGAAATAATAAAAACACAGCATCTTTCAAATCACCCAGCAACTTTAATGCTCAGAGAGGATCTCTTTAAGCAGTTAATTCCTGAGCAAGACTTGAAGGATGAGAACAAGTCAGACATACAGACATCAAAAGAACTGGGTGTGGAGCGAGCATGTCCCCTCCTGCCTGTCCCCTCCTACCCTGACCACCACGTGGCCCTTCCTCAGCCTTGCTTTCTCCCCGCCCCCCACCCCCCACTGAGGCCTGGCTCTGGAGGGTTTTCTCACACCCCGAGGCCCAGGGCTGGGGGGCCTGGAGCCAGACTGAGAAGACCCTCTGGGCCTCAGGGCTGGGAGCAGGGAGAAAAAAAAACATCACATACTATCTCGGATTAAGTTTGCACTCAGCAAGTGCAAAGGCCCTGGGGTAGGAAATATTTTTTATTAAAGAACCAGGGACTTCCCTGGTTGCTCAATGGTTAGTTCCAGTGCAGGAGACACAGGTTCAATCCCTGGTCAGGGAACTAAGATCCCACATGCCACAGAGCAGCTATGACTTTGTGCCCCAACTACTGAGCCCCTATGCGCTGGAGCCTGCCTGCCACTACTTGAGATTTTGTGCAACGCAACAAAAGACCCCTTGTGCTGTCAGTAAGACCTGAGGCAGTCTAACTAATCATTTTTTTAAAAAGAAGCAGAAGAGACAGTGTTACTGTAGCATAGAAAGTGGGAGGGAGGGAGGGAGGAGAAAAATAGTTCGGGGAAGGTTTAAGTCATGTAAGACTCTAGGGCATTAAGAAATGTGAACTTTATTCCAAATGTAACAGATAGTTTTTAGGGGGTTTTAAAGCATAAAGGTAACATGATTTGATTTATCCCAGAGTAGCAATTAGCAGCTTCCCTGGTGGCTCGGCGGCAAATAGTCTGCATGCAATGCAGGAGATGCAGGTTTGATCCCTGGGTCAGGAAGTTCCCCTGGAGAAGAAAATGGCAACCCACTCCAGTATTCTTGCCTGGGAAATCCCATGGACAGAGAAGCTTAGCAGACTACAGTCCATGGGGTCACAAGAGTTGGCCATGACTGAGTGACTAAACCACCACCACCAGAGTAACTGTGAGGGAATGGTTCCCTGATGTTTGTTGAAGGGGTTACTACAGCAGATGGAGATGGAGATGCTCACAGTAAGAACAGAGTCAGGTTGCTCTCATGTCTGTATCCATCCAGCCTTGCGCAGTGCACAAGTTATTGCAGAAAGAGCTCACTTCCCAGAAGCCCGAGGAAAGTTCCAGCCAGGCCAGAGGCACCCAGCCCCCCATGGCCTGGGGGAGCTGACTCAGGAGAGAAGCAGTGCCATCCAGGTGAGCTCATTAGAGCTGCCCAGCTTTGCTGATGCGGTTATGAAATTTAGTGATGAGGGAGCATCCTTCACCTGGCCGTGGGGCATTACCTGCTGCTGGACTCTGCCTGGTCTCCTGCCCTCCCAGGAGGAGGAGCTGTCTTTGCCCCACCTCTGTTCACTTGACTGCTTTTCTCACTGAGCCAAGTCCTGCCATGGCCCTTTCAGTAGTTACAGACAGCAGAGACCATAGAAACCATCTACCTAAACTTCCCCAATCATGAAATCCTCAAGGGTCTCGTGGGGGACTCCCTTCCCCACATCTAATTATAATACCAGAAATAAGCTCCTGTTTGGAGAAGGAAATGGTATCCCACGCCAGAATGCTTGCTTGGAAAATTCCATGGACAGAGGAACCTGGTGGGCTGCAGTCCGTGGGGTCACAAAGAGTCAGGCACAACTGAGCAACTAACACAGAGACATGTGCACCTACTAGGCTCCAGGCATAGCATTGCCTCCTTCACACCTTTGACCACTCTTCCAAGGAGGCACTTTTTTTTTTCTTACAGATGCTCAGAGAGGTTAAGCAGTTTGCCTAAGGTCACACAGCTACCGAGGAGCAGATCTAGGATTCTAATTTAGAGTTTTTAACATCACAGCTCATGCTATGCCGCTTCCGCATCCCCTCTTCCCCATTCTATGGATGAAGACAGTGAGCCAAGAACGGAAGCAACTGTTTTACCCTAGGTGCCTGGGTGTGTCTTTTTTAAAGCCTCTGACACAGAAGGTAGAACCAGGCATCACAATATGTCTGCAAGCTCCTTGGAGGGCAGGGCACCTTGACCTCTGAGGTTCCTTCCAGCTTTTAAGTTCAGAGATTCTGCTTTCAGGGTGGTTTCTGAGGAAATCTATAAAGCAGGTTGTTTCAGTGAAACTGAAAACCTATTCACATCAACCAATATTTGTTGACTCCTTATGTGGTAGGATTTATAAATTAGAAAAGATTCATATACTATATTACTCCTGAGCCCATTTTTTGTCCACGAGTAGCTCAGATCAGATTTATCCTCATACCAGAAATAACTACAAAAACCAGACAACACGTAAGAGTGGTTTTAAAGACAGTGAACGGCAAACAATCAAGCACTGTGATCCCTAAGAATCAGGAAACAGACAAAGTCAGTCCTATGAATCTGCCTGCCTTGAAAGAGTATCCAGGACACTGCCCAGGGACGGGGAAGCTGGGAAGCACCTTATGAATTCTCTGAGTTGAGGAGATGGAGCTTGAGTCTATGGGAACTAAAATAGCTAGAGTGTGCGGGCTAGGGTACCAGATTGCAGAAAGCTACATGGAAAAACAATCTCAGAGATGCAGAGGGTCCCCTCAAGCACAGAGCACCCTGGTGGCAGGAAGCTACCGTAGGCTGGGGAAGGAAGCACCGGAAAGGATTAGGGGAAACAGACTGGAACTCACACCAGAGAACGGAACCTGTTTCCACCCACTGGCTATAACCCTCATGATCTGCGGAGCTTGGGCACTGGGGACAGTCGTTCCACAGAGTCTTGCTCTTAGTGATGCTGTAAGTCTTGAAGAATAAGGGACAAAGAGAAGACCTCTATACCAAATGGCAACATACATATTTCCCCTTCTTCCCATAAGGATTACCGCAATAATTGACAAGAAATGGGGTGGGGGATCTTGTAACATTATTGCCTGTAAAATCTTAGTGAAAATTTCCCTTTGGTGCCAGTCTTGACCTAGAACAAAGGTGGCTTTTTGAGACACAAATAAATAGCTTTGGGAGGGGACTCACAAACCCAGTCATTAACTTATATCTGGAACAGCTTTTACCAGGACTTCATTAAGATCATTTCTATAAAGCAAGTGATAGGATGGGCTGTGTGTAACTTTTTCTAAGAGTAGTTGTTCATTTTTCCTTATGGCCCTTTTGAGTAGAGAGTTGCATGGAGATGAAAGTTTTCTAATGTTCTTCTTAACATATGGCACAGTAAACAGAGCAAAATATTATAAACACTAACTATAGTATCAGAAAGACATTTTTAATTTGATTCAACAGGCATCCACTGAGCACCAAAGAATTGTCTGTGCTGGAGATAAAAAGGGAATAAATATTTTTAAGTATTTATTATTATTATTATTAGCACTGGCCTATATATTATTTATTTGGCTATGTTGAGCCTTAGTTGCAGGACATGGGATCTCCTCTTGAAGGCATCTCTCTAGCTGTGGTCACAGGCTCAGTTGCCCCAGCATATGGGATCTTACTTCCCTGACCAAGGATTGAACCCACGCTACCAGCAGTGCAAGGTAGATTTTTAACCACTGGACCACCAGGGAAGTCCCCATAAAAGGGAATAAATATTTTAAAAGATAATGATTAACATTTATATTAACAAAGTTAAAAATTATTATTAATATTTATATTAATAAATAGATGGCCCCTGCTCTCAAAACTAATGAGGTTGTTCTGCCAATAAGTCATGTCTGATTCTTTGACATCCCATGGACTACAGCACACCAGGCCTCCCTGTCCTTCACAATCTCCTGGAGTTTGCTCAACTCATGTCCATTGAGTCGGTGATACCATCCAACCAGCTCATCCTCTGTTGTCCCCTTCTCCTCGTGCCCTCAGTCTTTCCTTGCATCAGGGTCTTTTCCAGTGAGCCAGCTCTTCACATCCGATGGCAAAAGTACTGGAGCTTCAGCTTCAGCATCCCTCCTTCCAATGAATATTTAGGGTTGGTTTCCTTTAGGATTGACTGGTTTGCACACCCAAATAATATTAAACCTTCAGAGAATCCATAAGTATAAAATATTAGAACTCTGCTTGGAATTCTTTACCAGAAGCTATAAACTCACATATGTGGCTGTGTCTCTATCCAAAACCATAGCAGGCATTACTAATTGATCACAGCACTCTATGGATAAACTAGACTGAGAATTGATTAAAGAGAAACTGTTAATACCTTAGCTATCAGGCAATCTCCTTCTGTTGGTTTTCTTCTAAAGCCTTTCAATAGTTCCATGTCCAAAATATCTTGGTTGATTTCATGCCATTTAATTCCTCCAGAGACAGAATAGTTGCCTCCCTGCTTGCTCAAGGCAATATTCAACTGCATGCTCTCCTGCTTTTCTTCATCCTCCAGCAAAGCATCACCATTTTCACTATAATTTTCAGCATTGCTTTTGTAGTCATCACTACCATCATTATCACCAGCATCATCACCATCATTATCATCACCACCACCACCATCGTCATCATCAGTACCATTTTCTGAACACTGGTTATGAGCCAGACTAAGCATTAAGGATGGGCTTCCTTGGTGGCTCAGCGGTAAAGAATCCGCCTGCCAATGCAAGAGATGTGGGTTTGATCCCTGGGTCAGGAAGATCTCCTGGAGAAGGAAATGGCAACCCATTCCAATATTCTTGCCTGGAAAATCCCATGGATAGAGGGGGCCTGGCGGGCTACAATCCACAGGGTCGCAAAAAGAGCTGGACACAACTTAGCAACTAAACAATGAGTACTAAGGATACTAAGTTCCATGTCTTGTTTCAAATTCTTGAGACAGTCTGTATGGATGGTTTTACTGCATTTACAGATAAAGAAACTGGGGTTTAATGAGGTAAAGTAACTGGCCTAAGTTCACCTAGTAAAAATCAGAATTCAAACCTGTAAGTTATGACATCATAGAAAACTCACATTTCAGGATGCTAAGTTTGTTTTTTTTTCCATCTCAGTCCAGGTCTCCCAAATCTCCTGAATGTACACTTTGGCAGAAGAGTTATTTGTTTTCTCTTATTGTGATTTGAATCAGTGCAACATTTTGCTCATTGGGATTTAGACCATAAGCTTCGAAGTCATTTGAGAATATTGAAAAATCCCTTTGTTCCAATTCAAAAATGCTCAGCTGGCATTGAAAATATTACTGCAGCTTTATGTGGTTGCCTTTTTTTTTTTCATGATAAATTTTGTGTCATGAGGATTTTCTAACTAACTGGTTTTCCAATGAGCATTTCCATTTGGATTTCTTTTGTGGTGTACAGATGGTAATAAAATAAGGCTGCCACCCCCATCCTCACTTTTAACTTCCATTACTACACATCGTAAATAGTGAGAGTTCTCACAAGGGACTCCTGGGGTCTATATAAATTTCTGTTACTTCTGTGGTTTACCACTTGGACCTGCAGTGATTTATCTTTGCACAACGAGGGGCTGCTGTGGCATTCATCATCTGAGTGGAGGCAGAAAGCCAGCAGGCCTGTGCTCACTGAGCAGCTAAATGTAAAATACACGGTACACATGGAGGTCGGCCTAAGTCTGATTGACTCTTAAATGAATGTGCCCGTGGGGTACATCTCTGGAAACCACAACTGCTAATCAGCTACTCCGGCATGCAATCCTCACAAGGATGAGGACTGTGATGGGCTGAATGTTTGTGTCCCCCTACAATTCATTTGTTTAAAACCTAACCCTCGGTGTGGCAGCATTAGAAGCTGGCAATGTGGTGGCATTGGGAGGTGATGAGATCCTGAGGGTGGAGCCCTTGTGAATAGGATTAGTGCCCTTATAACAGAGACCCCAAAGAGCTTCCTCACCACTCACATGTGAGGACACAGTGGGAAGATGACCGTCTATGAACCAGGAAGCAGGTCCTCATTGTTGCTGCTGCTACTGCTAAGTCACTCCAGTCGTGTCCAACTCTGTGTGACCCCATAGACGGCAGCCCACCAGGCTCCCCCGTCCCTGGGAGTCTCCAGGCAAGAACACTGGAGTGGGTTGCCATTTCCTTCTCCAATGCATGAAAATGAAAAGTGAAAGGGAAGCCACTCAGTCGTGTCTGACTCCTCATGACCCCATGGACTGCAGCCTACCAGGCTCCTCTGTCCATGGGATTTGCCAGGCAAGAGTACTGGAGTGGGATGCCATAGTCCTCATTGTTATTCAGTCACTAAGTCGTGTCTGACTCTTTGAGACCCCATGGACTGCAGCATACCAAACTCCTCTGTCCTCCACTCCCTCCCAGAGTTTGCTCAGATTCATGTCAGTAAAGAATGGAGTCAGTGATGTCATCTAACCATCTCATCCTTTGTTGCCCCCTTCTCCTTTTGCCTTCAGTCTTTCCCAGCATCAGGGTCTTTCCCAATGAATGGGTTGTTTGCATCAGGTGGCCAAAGTATTGGAGCTTCAGCTTCAGCAACAGTCCTCCCAACAAATATTCAGCGTTGATTTCCTTTAGGATTGATTGGCTTGATCTCCTAGCTCTCCAAGGGACTCTCAAGACTCTTCTCCAGCACTGCAATTCAAAAGCATCAATTCTTCCTTGCCCAGTCTTCTTTATGGTTCAAATCTCACATCCGTATGTGACCACTGGAAAAACCAAAGATTTGACTATATGGACCTTTGTCAGCAAAGTAATGTCTCTGCTTTTTAATATGCTGCTTAGGTTTGTCATAGCTTTAGCATGGCTCATAGCTTCATTGAGTTACTTAAGCTCCTTTGCCACGACAAGGCTGTGGTCCATGTTGGGGAAGCAGGTCTTCATCAGACACCAAGTCTGCCCGTGCCTTTGTCTTGGATTTCCCAGCCTCCAAAACTGGGAGAAAGAAGTATTTGTTGTGTAAGCCACTTGTCTGTGGTTGTTTCAGCATCCCCAAAGAACTAAGGTAAAAAACTTGTCTATATTGCTCATTATTCAATTCCCATTACCTCATTCAGTGCTTGGCACACAGCAGATGCTCCATAAATCCTTTTTCAACATTTTATTATAAAAGTTTTCAAACACAAGAAAGTTGAAGGAAGGTTAAAGTGAAAACCCATATACTTACCACCTAGATTCTACCATTAATACATTATTATAAAAATAATGTATACATATATATATTATAACTCAATCACTTTGCTGTATAGCTGAAATTAACACAACATTATAAATTAGCTGTTCTTATTGTTTAGTCACTAAGTCGTGTCCAATTCTGCATTTCCATGGACTGTAGCCTACTAGGCTCCTCTGTCCATGAGATTCTCCAGGCAAGAATATTGGAGTGGGTTGCCATTTCCTTCTCCAGGGGATCTTCCCAACCCAAGGATCTAACCTATGGTTCTTGCATTGCATGTGGATTCTTTACTTCTGAGCCACCAGTATAAATCATCTGTACTTCAATTAAAAAGAAAATGTTATTTATTATATTTGCTTTATCACTTATCTATCCTTTTACCTATCCATTCATTAATCCATCTTATTTTCCAATGAAAAACCTTTCAAAGTAAACTGCTAATTATCAGCATACTTTCCCCTGAGTATTTCAGCAAGTGTACATTAACTTGAACAATTGTTCTGTGTTTTTTTTTTTTCTTTTGATGAAAATTTACATACAAAATAATGTAGAAATCGTGAGTACATTTGCTGGTTGTTACAGGCTGAATTCTTTTTTAAAAAATATATTTTTAAATATTTTGACCATGCCACATGGCATGTGGGATCTTAGTTCCCTGACCAGGCATCAAAATTGGGTCCCAACAATATAAGCACTGTGTCCTAACCACTGGACCACCAGGGAATTCCATGTGTTTTTGTTTTTGTTTTTTCTTGAGACCTCTTGCCCGTTTCTCCCATCCTCTGTCCCTTTCTCCCATCCTCTGTCCCTTTTCTCCCATCCTCTTGCCCCTTATGTTCTTTGTTGCCTTCTCTTCCCTCTCCCTGATGCCTCTGTAAAAACCAGAGTCATCAGTTAGAACACAGCACACCCAGTATCTGAAGGCATTCTTCAAAAGGGTCAAGAGAACCAAGTCACAAAAAATGATCTGGATTAGATTTCAGCTCCTTTTCTCATCACCTGTGACACCGGGGACAATTGGCCTTCATTTCCTTATCTGTAAATTACAGACAATGACACCTTGCCCCATGGAGCTGTTGGGTGTGTCAATTCAAGTAACTGTCCAAACACCTAGTGGCCGGCATAGAGAAGGCGGTCAGGAAATTCAGGCCCTCTTCCTTCTGCTGCCTGAGGTCTACACCTCTCTGCCTGCCCTAAACTCCGCTCCTGACTCATTCGGGACTGATGAAAGCCCCTTCATCTTTTGTTCTCTCCTTTTGATTATGCTGTTCAAGCCCCTGACACTCTGTTGAGCATTCAAAGCCAAGACTCCTTGCATGTGATCATGTGCTGAGCCCCGGAAAGGGTGAGAAGTGTGGAGTGGTAGAGAAATAGATGAGAAGATGAGGAAGCAGAGGAAGAAGGACCCATTTAACATCTGTTTCCTTCCTGAGCCTCAAAACAAAAAATTTCAGAAAGCTCCCTCCCCCTCTCTAAGGCCTTAGAAATACACCCAAGGGCATCCTGTCTCTTTTCCATTACAGATAAAGAGAAGCCTCTTCACATTTAGCAAAAGGTTCCTGTGAAATGAAAATAAAATCCTTTCATTCAATGATCATTCTGCTTTATTATTATTATTAACTACTGGTTGATTCGTGTTAATTGAGTTCCTCTGGATAAAAAGGTTAGCATTTCTTAATACAGAGCAGCCACCCAACCATTTAGCAATTTTCAGAACATGTTCTCTGTGCCTTGCCTAATTAAAGAAACATCCAGGAGAAGGGTTCATGTGTTGTCAGGGAGATCCCGGGAGGAGTGAGGTGGCCTGCCCCTACTCATCAGCTTCTTCATTCACCACATTCATTTGAAATGAATTCTTACAGCTACACATCTTGAAGTTGCCCAAACCTGACACAGTGATGAATGCGTGAAGTCTTCTCGACTCATAGATTTCCACTGGATAATTAGGAAATGGGGTCGATGGAGCGCTTCCAAATTGTACTCCAGGGTAGCCCAGATGGCTTAATTTAAATTGCTGGAGAATTTACGTATATGCCAGGGTGGAAGGTTTGGGAAGCAAATGAAACTGCAATAGAACATCTGTGAGTAATAGCTATGACTTTTTCTAGCTTGTGACCTTGGGCGTGTCATCTCACAAGAGCCTCAGTTTCCTCATTTGCAAAATCTAAATAATAAGAACAAGGGCAAAGGGTTGTTATGGAGATTGGAGGTGATACATCCAACTTAGTACATAACAGGTGCTCTCAATGGAGATGCTACCTTAACACCATCATCATCCATCCATCCATCATCCATCCATCATCCATCATCGTCCAGCAGTGAATTTCTGGCCTTTAACTGGCAGCCATGTTGAATCCACATGACACTATGTAAAAACATTCCCCTGGACATCTCTGGGCAGGTAAGACAAACACCATGTTTAATGCAAGAAAGGTGGAGATGTCCATCCTCTAAACATCTGTGTAAGGTTGATTCCTTTGTCCTTCAGCTTCCCAAGGACTAAAACGAATGCACAGTGACTTAACATTTATTTATACATTATTTATGCAAGGAAAGACAATGCTATTGTAACTTGCAGCACACAGAGATGTAAATAAGCCTTGTTAAGTCAGAATTCTACAAAGGGGATGCTCTTTACCTGGTTTTTCTCCCTCTGGGCACCAGAATTATGGCTGTGATCCTTGGGGGGTGGGGTTGACCTGGACTTGACATCTAGCTTAACAATACCTGTATGAATTCTGAAATTTAGCGCTTTTCAAAACATAAAGGAAGAGTTAGACAAAACATCTGAGCCTTTTCACTGGCTTCTAAGGAGGTCCTGATCCCTGCTTTTTCTATACACCTAAAGCCACAATGATGGACCATGAAGTCCCCCATCCTTCTGGTCCATGGAGGAGTTAGTCAAGTTCAAGTTCAGATTGGGTCACGCTGCCCACAGGTAGAAGATCCAAAGGAAATAATGTTCTTGTCACATGTGGGCATCAGGCTGTCTTCTCCTGCTCCAATTATATGCCAGAGCAGTTTTGACAAAAGATGGAAATCTCAGGTACCTACAGGTGCCAAACAGGTTACATAAATGAGTGACGGCACTTTCTAGAAAGCACAGCTACGGTTCAGTCTCAGCCATTTCAGTCTCAGGTGAGAATGTGCAGTGTTACCAGATAGTCTGATTTTTTAGGATGAGTTAAGGGATCAGGTTTTGGTAAATTCTTTAATTTTTTAAACTTTTGGCTAATAATAATAAGAAGAAGGGAATTACTTTCCTGGTAATTCAGTGGTTAAGATTCTACCTTTCAATGCAGGGGATTCAGGTTCCATCCCTGGTCAGGGCACTAAGATCCCACAGGCTGTGGGGCACCTAAACCTCAGACTTCACAGCTACTGAAAGCCAAGTTCTGGAGTCCATGCCCCACGACTAGAGAGAAGCCCGAGCACCACAACAAAAGATCCTGCATGCTACCACTAAGATACAATGCAGTCAAAAAATGGACTTAAAAAAAATTTTTTTAATGATAAAACACTGTAGAAATCAAGCAAGAATATTCAAGGACCAGATTCAGCTCTTAGGCAGTCAGTCAAGAGTTTAGTCATTGAAGTTCATCAGAACCAGATTCCAGTCTAAACCTTATTATGATTTCTGACCTTGGAGGTACTGTGTTCTTCCTTGGCTCTGCTTCCTCATCTGTGGAATAAAGGCAATGATGGTGCCTACTTCATCAGCTGGTACTCAGATCAATTAAGATTATACTGACAAAACCCTAAGCTCATGGCTCACCACACAGAGTTGCATTAATGCTAGTTTAATGATTCATTGGCACATGAAAATGTAGGGACAGAAATTCAAGAATATCAGACAACGTTTACCTCCCAAAGCCCTACACAATGATTAATTGTGGACCATCCAATCTTACTTCTTAGTAATTTTGTTCATCTGTCTCCAAGAAATTCTGAGCCAGCCCTGTCCCCAACAGCTGCCCATGAAAAATGACCCCTTCCCTCTTCAAATCTAAGCCAATTGCACATCAATAAATGTGACTTATATCTGCCCCTCTATTTTGAGATAAAGATACGCATATTCAAAGCTATGATTTTTCCATCATGTACAGATATGGGAGCTGGACCATAAAGAAAGCTGAGCGCCAAAGAATTGACGCTTTTGGAGTGTGGTGCTGGAGAAGCCTCTTGAAAGTCCCTTGGACAGCAAGGAGATCAAATGAGTCAATCCTAAAGGAAATCAGCCCTGAACATTCATTGGAAGGACTGATCCTGAAACTCCAATACTTTGGCCACCTGATGCAAAGAGCCAACTCGTTGGAAAAGCCCCCGTTGCTGGAAAAGATTGAGGGAGGAGAAAAAGGGGACGGCAGAGGATGAGATGGTTGGATGGCATCACCGATTCAGTAGACGCAAGTTTGACCAAACTTCAGGAGATAATAAATGACAGGGAAGTCTGGCGTGCTGCAGTCTGTGGGGTCACAAAGAGTCAGACACGATTTAGCAACTTAACAACAACAGTAACACTTGAAATCACCTGGGAAGCTTTAAACAAAGCTGATGCCTGGGTCCCATCCTGGAAATCTGGATTTGATTGGGGCCAGAAGAGGTGTTTTTTCAAGTTCCCCAGAAGATACTACAGCAAAGCTAGGTTTGAGAATGAGCGTCTTAAACAATATATAACCAGCAAGCACCTGGCAGGGCCACAGGGCATCAGGGTGTGGCAGCTGCTTGGGACGTGGGGGGTTATTCTCTTTAATACACAAGACATCTAGTGCAAAGCTAAACAACATGCTGCAGTCCATGGGGGTCACAAAGAGTCAGACGTGACTTAGTCACTGAACAACAACAACAAATTTTGAGATAAGTGGTGGAAATGGGCCCTTGATGGGTCAACTTGAAAGAGTCCCTTTCCCGAGTCCTGGGTTTTCCCCTGAGAAACCACTTGGTCCATATCATTGTTCATCTTTTCCCCTGTTAGAAGGATGTAGGAAGAGATTATAATGGGCTTTGGGGTCAGATGGACCAGGGCTCAAATTCTGGTTCGCCTTCAGTTGGGCAACATTAGGCAAGTTACCTCACCTCTCTGAGCCTCACATCTTTCCTCTGGAAAATGAGGATAAAGGTACCCTCCTCCAGGGGATATTGTCCATTTAAAGTGTGATAATGAAACAAATTAAAATGAAAAATTAAATGTGACATTGTCAGGAGAATGGGCATCACTATGTCATTCAGTCCTGCTAAATAAACAGAAAGAACAATCGCTTCATGGAGAAGATGGAAGTGCATTTTAATTTTTAAAAAGAAGTTAGCGGCTTCTGTTCAGTGTTTTATGTACTTAGACTTGGCCCCCCCAATTTAACATAAAGCCTAGTCACAGCGAGGGCAGAGGGAGGGGGTGAAGGGCTGTCTCTTAAATGAAATATATTCCCTCTCTAGCAGTCTCACTGCTTCCTTCCTTTGCTGTCCAGGCCACCTAGTCACAAAATCATCCATGATCTTTTTAAATTAAAAAAAAAAAAACCCACAGAATATCTGGCGTCTACACTTTTCTCTGTCTAAAGCACTGGGTCCAAAGTCAAAGGTCTCCAAAGCACTAGACTCACCTCACACACCCCTTAGAACAGGTTTTCTCCGTCAGTAAATATTTTTTAGGACCTACTATGCACCGTGCATTCGAGGCAGATGGGTTAAAAGACGTCACTATCTTCTCTTCATAAACTCATAAACTAGTGGGGAAGAGGAGACAAGCAGACAGTCCATTGTGATATATTGTAGTCACTAAAAAAACTACCTCTTGCTTGAAAAATTGATTAGCATCAGTATGTCAGTACAAGACTACAACTATATGCTAGTGAGGAAATTAAGGGAAGGGAAAATAAGGGTAAGCAAAAGAAGAGGAAGTTGGGGACTTCCCTGGTAGTCCAGTGGTTAGGAATCTGCCTTCCAGTGCAAAGGAGGTGGGTTTAATCCCTGGTGGGGAAACTAAAATCCCACACGTCTTGGGGCAACTAAGCCCCTGCTCCACAATTAGAAAGCCTGCTGGCTGAAATGAAGACCCAGCACAGCCAAAATAAATACGTAATATTTCATAGTAATAAATTCACTATCATATTAAAAAAAGAAGAAGAAAGTTGGAAGTGAGATGAATGTCCATGACACACATACCGAACAGATTACTGGTAGCCTGCACATTGGACACCAAGCTTCCTAGCAGCCTATGCAAAGAGAGAAATAAAATGTTACCAGACAACGTGATGTCAGCAGAGAGGGGGTATACAATCCTGCTGGGGAATCAGAGGAGAGACCCGTGGCAGGTCATTTCTGAGATGGATTTTAAAGCACAAGCAAGGTTTGTGCAGACAGATAAAACTGGAAGAGTGGTACAGGCAGATGTCACAGCAAGGCCAGATTCCATGCAAGGCATGGAATCCAGGTCTTCGAGATTGCTCTCATACCAACCTCCAAGCTTGTGAGCCAAGCTTGGGATGCTATTGCTCTTGTCTTTTCTCTTTACTTGGCAGGATGGGCTTAGTACCAAATTTCACAAAGAATCCTGCCAGCGATCTGCCCTCGCTGTTCTCACAGCAAGTTCTTTAAAAAAGGTGAGATTCAGAGAGAGTTCCGTTGGCTGTAGCACGTTCTGAAGTTTCTGCCTTTCCTTTTTGTTCCTGGCTTGGCAGAGTAGAGAAAACACAGAAATCGACTCAGATTCAAATTCTCTGCAAATAAAGCACTGACAATAAAAGAAAACCTCTCCTCTCTTCCCCTGAGCTACCTGGATTGCATTGTTACTGATGGGGGTCTGCATTGCCCATGAATTATCCTGGATGTTGTCTGACTATGCCCCTGAGAGCTACTAAACACATGCCCAGTGCTGAGCACTTCATGCAGACAGCCAGCCAATCAACCCCTGTAACTCAGTTTGCATTGACCTAAAGACCAGACATCGCATTGGAGTCAGATTATAGAGAACCTCATAAGACGATCAGTTTGCTCAGGATCTAAATTCTGAGTGGAGATTTGCATGCAGGAGGTTTCCTCGGGAATATTCTCAGGTACAACAACTGGGAAGAAGGGAGGAGAACCAGAGTGGGCAGACGGAAGCAATGACGCAGTTACGATACAAATCTCAGACGATGCCACAGGGGGCGCTGTATCTGTCTGGAATTGAAGCAAAGGAGCCCTACTTTGTACCTCTGCTCTGGCCAAGCTTGGATGGAGTCTTCCACTGATAACCTTGGACGAGGCAGCGCCCTGTGTAGGGAGGGACTCAGCTGTGAGCTCTTGGTCTCACAGTGGGTCAGGACAACACACCGTAGCATCCACTACAGCAGATGAAGGAGTTGGGATTTTTTTCTCAGAACAAAGAGAAGTTGCTGGCGTGTTTCAGGTGGGGGGTTGGCACCATCTGATTTTTGTTGTTTGAGGATTCCTCCAGCTGGGTGATGAAGTGGAAGTGTGCAAGGTTGGCAGTAAGGAGACCAAATAGGACAACTGTGGAGATGTCTTCGCCAGAAAGGATGGTGACAAAGTAGCAATGGGTGGTTTGGAACAGTAAAACATGATGAATGACTGCCTGGGGAGTGGGGAGGACTTGGCTTTGAGTGGCTGGATGGATCAAGAGATAGCAGACCTGGGAGAAAGGTCGGGTTTTAGGAGAGAGCTGTGTACTCCATCTGGAGCAAAGAGAGTCTGAAATTCCTGGGAGATACCCAAGAGAAAAGGTCATATAGTTTGAGTGTGAAGCTCAGGAGAAAAATCTGGGCTAGAGACAAAAAAACAGAAATTCTCAGCATAAAAATGATACCTGAAGCTATGGTGGTAGACGAGCCTTCCTAGGAAGCATGGGTAACCTGAAATGGAAAGAGCCTACAAGAGAAGCCTAGAGAAACCCAGTTTTTAAAAGAACAGATGGATGGAGGTCAGACAAACAGGCTAAGAAACAAACCAGGATGTCAGTCAAACACCAAGAGAATATGGTAATAATATATAGCTAACTTGTGAGGCTTCCCAGGTGGTGCTAATGGTACAGAACCTGCCTACCAACATGAGACATGGGTTCGATCCCTGGGTCAGGAAGATCTCCTGGAGGAGGGCATGGCAATCCACTCCAGTATGTTTGCCTGGAGAATCCCCATGGACTTGGCTACGGTATCCCTGGCGGGCTACAGTCCATAGGGTCACATAGAGTCAGACATGACTGAAATGACTTAGCATATACAGCTAACTTGTATTGAATGGTTCCAGGCTATGATGATGGAAGAAACCGAGGCTTAGATGGGTGACTAATTCAGGACTGCACAGTCAGCAGGAATGGAATAAGGGGTTGATCTCAGAGTATCTGCCTCCATATTCTGTGTCTTGATTTACTGTAGTAAAGATGACAAGAGGATGGAGAGTTTTCAGGAAGGAAGTGAAGAAGTTGCTCCGTTGTGTCCGATTCTTTGTGACCCCATTGACTGTAGCCTACCAGCCTCCTCCATCCATGAAATTTTCCAGGCAACAGTACTGGAGTGGGTTGCCATTTCCTTCTCTAGGGGATCTTCCTGACCCAGGGATTGAACCCGGGTCTCCCGCATTGCAGGCAGATGCTTTACCATCTGAGCCACCGGGGAAGCCCTTTCAGGAAGGAAGGAGTGGTCAAATCTGGCAAATATTGCGAGGAGGGGATGCAAAAGGGAACGTGACAATGTCTATGACCTTTTCAGCAAGGAAGGCGTTGGTGGCTTGGGGAGGGCACTTCTACTGGGATGATGGGGACAGAAGCTGGAGTGGACTAAGCCGAGAACGGATGATGAGCTACTCTGAACTTCTTTGGCCATAACGTTCTGATGTATCAGCCACATTATTAGGTTTCCCAGCTAATCTTTTACTTTTGTTTTAGTTTTCTCTGAGCATGGTTGCCTTGTTGACCGGAAGTTTCACTTAACAGTAGTGGGTGCCTACAGAAAGGACAAGGATGGACGCAGTTAGTCCAGGAGAGCATAAATAATGACAGAATATAGGCAGCACCTTTAACTCTATCAGCCTTGGGATATGGTCAGAGACTGGTCCATTGTCCAGTGGATTTCATAACACTCAGACTCCCATTGTATTGCAGCTATTGTAATATTGCTCTGGGTTTGTTTGTTTTTCAGTTTGGAGAAAAACCTTGCTTTTCTAACAATAGTAATAACACAATCAGATTCAGGATTCTGCTTTATGCCTGAATATTCACGAACAGGAGGAAGAGGAAGTGGTAGGCTGGGGAGAAAGAGGGGGCAGCAGCCGTGATAGTAGTCATAGAAACAGTGGTAGTAGCAGCAGCAACAGCAGCAGACGTGGCAGTAATAATAGTAAATGCTCTTAAAGAAAGCTTATCAATGGAACAGATTAGAGAGTCCAAAAATAGACCCACATATCTATGGTCGATTGATTTTTAATGAGCATGCTGAGAAAATTGAGCAGGAAAAGAATAGCTTTGGAAAAACAAGATATCCTCTGCTCAGGAGCCAGGCTCCTCTGTCCATGGGATTCTCCAGGCAAGAATACAGGAGTGGATTGCCACTCCCTTCTCCAGAGGATCTTTCCAACCCAGGGATCAAACCCAGGTCTCCCACATTGTAGGCAGATCCTTTCTTGTCTGAGCCAACAGGGAAGCCCATAAGAAAAAGAAATGAACCTTAAATCTAAACTTACACCATACAAACAAAAAAAAAAAATTAACCCAACATAGACCATACAGATAAATTTTATAAAACTTAAAACTATCAAAATTTTGGAGGAAAAATAGGAAAAAGCCTTTTGGCTTGGCATAGGCAATGATTTTCTAGAAAAAAAAATGCACTATCAAAAGAGAAAAGCGGATAAATTTGACTTAATTAAAATTGAAAATATCTGTTCTTCAAAGACACCACTAAAGAATTGAAGAAGAAAGCCACAGACTGGTAGAATATGCTTAAAATACAAATAACTGACAAACCACTTGTATCCAGAAATATATGCATGCGTGCTAAATCGCTTCAGTTTTGTCTGACTCTTTACAACTCCATGGACTATAGCCTGCCAGTCTCCTCTGTCCATGGAATTCTCCAGGCAAGTATACTAGAGTGGGTAGCCATTCCCTTCTCCAGGGGATCTTCCTGACCCAGGAATGGAACCCAGGTCTTCCACATTGCAGGCAGATTCTTCACTATCTGAACTTACCAGGGAAGCCCTGATTTCCTTTAGGGTTGACTGGTTTGATCATGCAGGCATTAGAAGATTTAGAATTAAAAAGACTAATCATTCCAATGGAGAAGAGGATGTGGAGTAACCCAAACTTAAAATGACAAGACCAATTTGGAGAATAGTTCGATAGTTTCTTATATAGTTTAAAATATACTTACATACAACCCCATGATTTCACTCCTCACTTTATTTATTTTGTCCCTGCATGGCATGTGGGCATCTTGGTTCCCAACCAGGGATCGAACCCACGCCCCCTGCATTGGAAGCTCGGAGTCTTAACCACTGGACTGCCAAGGAAATCTCTCATTCCTTACTTTTAAGAAGTCAAAACGTATGTTCACACAGACTTATAAATGGATGTTCAAATGAGACATTCCTATTGCCCCTATGTTGAAAACAGTTCAAATGTCCATCAACAGGTAAATGGGAAAATTAGGATACATCCGTACAATGGAATAGTACTCGGATATGAGAAAGGAACAAGACACACAACAGAAATGAATCCCCAAAACTAAACTGAGCCAGAGAAATAGAAACAAAAGAAGACAGGCGCTGTGACTCATTTATCTAAAATTCTGTAATTGCCAACTGCGGGTGATCGTGCTCTCCTAGGGGGTGGGGCATCTGGAAATATAATTGATTTGTCACCAACTGGCCTCCACGGAGTAGAGGCTGGAGATCTTGCTCAACATCTTAAAATGCAGAATTCAGCCTCCATTGCAAAGAAATGTCTGATCCAAGATGCCCAGAATTATCTGATCTAGACATACCAATGTCAAGAACCCCAGGCTAAACTAACCTCACAGTAACAGGAAGTAGAATGGTCCTGGCTGGGGGTGAGAAAGTGAGGGTTGACTGCACGGGAACATCAGAATGAAGAAAATGTTTTATATCCTGATTGTGGTTAAAAAAAAAAAAAAGCACTTTATTGGATGCAAATTATACCTCCTTGAAATTGATTAAAAAATAGTAAATGCCCATCTTAAATGTCATCACCTTAAACCCCCTACTTAGTCTTGGTTCCCTTCTATGCCATCTTAGAGCACCATGAACATTTCCTTGTAATTACATTTATTTGTGAAACCGCTTATTGAAAAGACGGTCTCTCCTGCTAGACCGTCAAGGTTAGGACGTGCCTGTGTTAGTAGTGCCAAGAACAGGGCTTGGTAGAATGCAGGGTTTCAGCACATGCTTTTGTGTGTGTCTGAACAAACAAATGGATAATCCCCATTATTACTGTTGCAAAGTTATTCACCCTCCAGGGATCTCAGCTCCCCGATAATAGCACCCAGTTCTGTGAAATTTTCTTTGTTTATTAAAATGACTGCTCTGCTCTCTTGAACCTAGCTCATTTAAATCTGACTTCCCTTGCACTGCCTACAGACTCTCATGGGACAGAACTTAATGAATACACTTGACTTTAATAAGCACAGTTCCGAGGTCATCGAACTCCCTACTCTATTGGGGTGGCCATGTTATGAAGCGGGGGCCACCAATGTGCTGTAGCAAATTATTAGTACCGTTATTACCATCTGAAGCAGAAACCACCGAAAGCAGTTTCTGGAAACCTCAGTGGTAAAGAACCCACCCCCCTCAATGCAGGAGAAACAGCAGACATGGGTTCAATTCCTTGGTTGGGAAGATCCCCAGGGGGAGGAAAGGGCAACCTGATTTGGTATTCTTACCTGGAGAATCCCTGTGGACAGAGCGGCCTGGGGGGCTACAGTCCATGGGTTGCAAAGAGACAGACACGACTGGGCACACACGCTCGCAGCATGTCTCTGGGTCTGTTTCTCGCTTTTAAATTTTACTCCAGAGTCTCCTAGATCCAATTGCCCAGAGATGGGAGAAGGACTCTTGTGAAGCATTGTCAGCCCTGAGATGCCTCATGACTGACAGCTCTTTGCAGATAAGGACCATC
This sequence comes from Oryx dammah, assembly GCF_014754425.2. Classification (NCBI taxonomy): domain Eukaryota; kingdom Metazoa; phylum Chordata; class Mammalia; order Artiodactyla; family Bovidae; genus Oryx; species Oryx dammah. The sequence continues at coordinate 165,327,209 of NW_024070186.1, read as the reverse complement.
TGCCAAGTGGCCCTGAGGGCTCCTGCCAAGAGAAGAGAGGCTCGAGGGAGCAGGAATTGAAAATAACTGAGTTTACACACACACACATTCTTACCAACCTCCCTCGAATGCCTAAAATGTCGAGCTGTAATGACCCAATCCTCAAGGGTATTTCAGAAATAATGGGACTGGAGCAGACCCACTGAGTCCATGCCCCTTAAAGATAAAAACCAACCTCACCCCATCACATATCCTTATCCATAAACAGTCGACAGGAGCTCAAGAGAAGCCCAGTCTGCTTATCCTGATGCTTTGCTCCGCTTGACAGAACCTTCCGTTGCCTGGTGGGATTGTCCTTTCCCTTAAAAATGACCCTCGAGCCTGGAATGTCTGTGAAACAGCAGAAAAGATGAGCAGAGCTCCTTCCAATCAGGCTCCCCTTCAGAGTATTCAGACCCAGGACCCCGCTCCCTGTCCCCCCAGGGCCCCACAGAAGTGCCCACCATAGATGGATCACACTCTGTGTTTAGCTGATATCGTCTTTACACTGCCACCAGGACTAGCCCCAGTCTCCTGGGTTCTTCAGACGGTATTAAGCACACAGACCATCCAACTTTGTCTTTTCTGATTTATGACCTGCAGTATTGCCTGAAACCGTGGAGGCAGTCAACGCTCCTTCTCCACCAAGACCTAGAGGACCAGGAATATAATCCCAATTGCATATGTAATGCTTCCAGGGTTCAGGCAGTTTTTTAAGCATTTAATAAGCTTTGCTTTTCATTTAGGGCTTCCTCGGTGACTCAGAGGTAAAAAAAAAAAAAAAAATCCATCTGCAATGCAGGAGACACAAGAGACGCAGGTTTGATCCCTGGATCGGGAAGATCCCCCAAAGGAGGGCATGGCAACCCATTCCAGTATTCTTGTCTAGAGAATCCCATGGATAGAGGAGCCTAGCAGGCTAGAGTCCATGGAATCACAAAAGAGACACGACTAAGCAACTAAACAACAACATAATACCCTCCTTACATGGAGCATTGTGAAGACTCAAGTAGACCAAATACCTGGTCCAAGAAGATGCCAGATACACAGTGCTTAAGACCTTCTTCCCTAAATGACTCACTGCACAGAGGCAATGAGATAGAATTTATACTTTCTGTTGGGCTGCCCTTATAGCTCAGTCAGTAAAGAATCTGCCTGCGATGCAGGAGACCCAGGTTCGATTCCTGGGTTGAAAAGATCTTCTGGAGAAGGAAATGGCAACCCACTCCAGTATTCTTGCCTAGAAAAACCGCATGGGCAGAGGAGCCTGGCAGGCTACAGTCCATGGGGTCACAAGAGTCGGACATGACTTAGCGACTTAACCACCATGGTTACCAGGGGAAAGGGGAGGAGGGATAAACTGGGAGATTGGAATTGACATATACACACTACTAGATATAAAATAAATAACTAGTAAGGACCTGCTATTTACCACAGGAAACTCTACTCAATACTCTGTAATGACCTATGTGGGAAAAGAACCTAAAAAAGAGTAGATACATGTGTACATACAATTGATCCACTTTGGTGTACAGTAGAAAGTAAAACAACATTGCCAATCAACTATACCCTAATAAACATTTTTAAAAAAGAAACTCAACTTTCTGAGCCCTTTCTGAGTAAGGCTCAGGACAGTCTCTTCTTGGAAGTGAACACAGAGGCCTTAATTCCTTTTTTTGATTTTTTGATGCAAGGATGTTTTCTGTGTAAACTTCTGAATGAAAATGGACAAACAACTTCCTTTTCTTTTCATATGTGTCTTTCAAACGTGCAGCCCCCAAAATCATTACTGTAAACCTCTCATAAAGTTACAGCACCTGATCACATGATCTTCAGTCATTGTAACGATCAGTATGTAACATCAGTGGTAAAGAATCTAAATGACTAGTTTTTTGTTGTTCAGTCACTAAGTTGTGTCCAACTCTTTACGACCCCATGGACTTCCTATCCTTCACTATCTCCCAGAGTTTTCTCAGATTCACGTCCATTGATTCGGTGATGCCATGCAACCATCTCATCTTCTGTCGCCCCCTTCTCCTCCTGCCCTCAATCTTTTCCAGCATCAGGATCTTTTCTATTGAGTCCATTCTTCATATCAGGCAGCCAAAGGATTGGAGTTTCAGCATTACTCCTTCCAATGAATATTCAGGATTGATTTCCTTTAGGATGGACTGGTTGGATCTTCTTGCCGTCCAAGGGACTCTCAAGAGTCTTCTCCAACATCACAGTCCAAAAGCGTCAATTTTTCGGCGCTCAGCCTTCTTTATGGTCCAACTCTCACATCCATACATGACTACCAGAAAAACCATAGTTTTGAGTGGACTCCAAAGGCAGCTCCCAGCGCTGTCAGAACCCCCTGAAGGGATCCACTGATGGAGAGATTGCCAAAGGAAAGGCACATAAACCATGACTTTGACCTTCTGCTTGTCCCCAGTCTTTATACAGAGATGTCAAGATGATGACAGTGATGAATAAGGCCACAGAGCAAGCAGGGGGAGAAAGCTGGCGGCAAAGCCAGGTGGGATGCCGGTGAGCAACTGGGCAGGTGGTCCACGAAGGAAGACCTCTCTTCAAGGACCAGCCCTCCAAGGACCACCATATCTCTATAATCTCAACTGAGGCTTGAAAGTCAGATACTTCCTTCTCATGCAGTGCTCCTAAGAAGTTGTGGGAGCCCTCCAAAGTTTAAGAAACTGGAAAAGTCTTGATAGACTCTGAAAGAAAGGAAAGCGTTTTAAATATCAGAGATCTGGCAGCTTCTCGGAGAAATCGGAGCCCTCTCCACGGTGACACGGGACCAGCCCCAGCAGTGCCTCTGCGGGAGATGCTCTGCAGTTCTTCCGGTCTCCCTCTCCACCTCCTTTCCTTCCTCTCCAGTTGCCGAAGCCCCTGTCCTTGCCTTGACGTACAGAGGCCAAGCTCTCTGCATTCAGACAGACCTGGGATCAAACCAAGACTCCACCACCTCCCAGCTGTGCATCCTTGGATCACTTTTCAGAGCCTCAGATCCTCATTTGTGAACACACCAGCATAATTCTGGCATCTCCCTCTTGGGTTCCTGTACAGGTTAGATAAAATATGAGTGAAGAGTCACTCCTTAATAACTGCTAGTTTCCTAAGTACTTCCCCCAGGACAGTTCTCAGTATCCATAATGTTGCTGTTGTCGTTAAGTCATGTCTGACTCCTTGCAAACACATGGACTGCAGCCCACCAGGTTCCTCTGTCCATGGGATTCTCCAGGTAAGAGTACTGGAGTGGTTTGCCATTCCCTTCTCCAGGGATTTTCCTTACCCAGGGATCGAACCGGCATCTCCTGCATTGCAGGCGAGTTCTTTATCACTGAGCCACCTTGGAAGCCCAGTATCCATAACAGTGACAATAATATAATATTAAGTGACCATTATTTACTAGGCTGTATGCTAAACATTCACACTTTATCTTATTAATTCATATTAATTCTTACAACAGCTCTATGATACAGATGTACTTTTAGAGTTTAGAAAACCAAGTCCCAACAAGGTTATGTAATCTATCCAAAGACATGGACGGAAAATGGCTAAGTAGGGATTCTAGCCAACCATCTGACTCCAGACCTGCTACCCTTAGCCACGACCATCATGGTGCCTAAGAACATAGTACCTCTTCTCTTCCCTCCTTCCTTTATTTTCTTTCTTCTTATGATTTCCTCTAATCTACCTTCTTTCCCTGGGTTGAATTGATCCATGAGTCCTTTACACATATAATGCACTGGGGGGCTTTTAAAAACCATTCATGTAAAGTTACCTTATTTGTCAATCACTCAACATCTTTGGGCTGCCATGCACTGGCTGAGGCACGTAGTGCCATCTGAGCCCCAACAAGGCTTCTTTCAAGCAAACGCAGCCAAACTCAGTATCCCCATTGGACAGAATTTAAATAAGAACAGAGATTCAATCTCTAAAGGACGCAAGCGGTGTGCACATTTGCAGGAATTTGCACACTTTATAACTGACACCTGGATGTTTGGCCCTCTTCGCAGCACTTTTCACAATGGTGTCCACACAAATCAACAATAATGACCTAAACAACAAGGTCAACTAAGCTCTCTTAAGCACCTGCAATGTGCAGGAACTGTTCTAGCCACTTTAAATATATTATTCACCCACAAAGAACTCAATGAGTTAAGTACTCTATTTATCCCCATTTTACAGAAAAGGAAACAGGCTCGGAGAGGTTAAATAGCTTGTGGGTTCTTTAGCGAATAAGAGGCAGAGCCAGCAATCAAACCCACATCTCTCTGATTCAAAAGCTTATCCTTTTAACCTCTATACTCTGCTGCCTCTCCAAAGCAGTTAAATAAAAGATAAGGCTACATCTTAGTAAGCACCAAATGAAGAGAGAGGCAATTTATATTCTGAAAATTCAAAGAGAAGAGACACGAGTGAAAGATGGCAAAGGCTAGGGACTGGCTGTTACCTGGAAAATTTTTATTTATTTCCTCTCTAAAGGATCCTCAGTTTCTTCAATTGAGAATTGGAAATAATAGGATCCGTCTCAGGAGATCAGCATGAGGATTTAAGAGGATAACAGAGGAGAAAGCAGAGAGGGGCTTGGTTTGTGTTTGGACATAGAAGATTTGCATCGAGGATCCTTGATGGGATCTGAGTAGGTTTCTTGGAGGGGAGGAGGATGCTGCCTTTCCCTTCCTGCGGTTGTGAATCCAAGTTTGAGATGAAAGGAACCCTAAGTTGTGTGGGAATACGAAGATGCGACTTTCTCAGCTTGCCTGCGGGAGCAATCTGACGGCCTCAAATAATTGTCTCAAAAGAACCAATTCAGAGAAAGTACATTATGGGCGGCAAGAAAATTGCCTAATCCTTGTGCTGCTGAGTCTTCAATTTGCAGAAGCTCAGAATCAAAATAATGAGGAAATAAGCACTGGAGCCATTCTAAGACGGTTTCTCTGTGAATGCCCCACGTCAGTCAGTCACTAGATGGCTCCAGCTTTTAGGCTGAAGAAGTTCTTGAGGCCACGCAGGGCTAGCTGTGACATTGGGAAAAGTATAAGTGGAGTGAACGGAACACAGAAAGGACCAGGAGAAAGGCTTGAGGTCTGCGAGGGCTAACGTCACAACTCAGCCACTCACCAGCTGTGTGGACCTGCAGATAAACAGATAATCTTCTCTGCCTCTCTGGACCTAGGAAAGAGTTATGTTGCTGAAACACAAAAAGGAATCTGAGCACAGAGGGTGCCTGTGGAAGATGTTAAGTAATTATCAACGTAGCACTGCCCCCTGCTTATCACCTATGGAACTCTGATCAGATCACCAAACCTTCTGTGCCTCAGTTTCCTTATCTGTAGAAGGAAGGTGTGATTGCATTTACACAGGTTGTTGAGAAGATAAAATGAGAAAATGGGGATAAACAACTTATCACAATGCCCAGCACATCGCAAGCAATCCACAGACAGTATGTATTGCTATTCTTTTCATTAACTATTGACTCTAAGTCCTTTTGGTTAGTGGTTAAGCACATGAATTTTGCTATCAGATCAACCCAAGTTTGACTCGAGGCATAACTATTTCCCAGCTGGGTGAATAACTTATGGGAATTAATTTCTTGGGACCTCAGTTTGCTCAACTACAGAGGTGGGAATGATACTACTATTGCTACCTTGTAGGGTTGCTATGAGACTTTCATGGGTCCATCTATAGAAACACAGGGTATAGGACATAGCTTAAAAGAGGATGGCTGTTGTTGGGGGTGGCGGGCTATTCCTAGGTAATTCAGATCTCATAAGTGACATCCCATAATGAGGGGAGAAAAATCTGAATGCCACTGGGATGGGGCTCAGTACGGATGACACCAGGTACAGGGCTGGAGCATCTGTGCTTGGAAAGGGACCTCATCTGTGTGCTGAATTTGCAACTCATTTATTGAGCACTGACTGTGCTGGGGTTTCCTTGGTGGCTCAGATGGTAAAGAGTCCCACGTGTGATGCAGGAGATTTGGGTTCAATCCCTGGGTCAGGAACATCCCCTAGAGAAGGGAATGGCTACCTGCTCCAGTGTTTTTGCCTGGACAATCCCATGGACAGAGGATACTGGGGGGCTACAGTCCACAGGGTTGCATAGAGTCGGACATGACTGAGTGACTAACACTTTCACTTCCTGTGTACTGGGGTACAAAGATAGAAACAAGGAGCTAGCAAGCAGTTCCCATGACCCATGTGGATTTGGGCAGAAGGGAAGCAAGTGTACACTGAGTGTCCACTAAGGGTTCATCCTACATTGGATGTTTTATGTACTACAACCCACTGAATTCCTATAGTAACCCTTTGAGAGAGCATGTTAGCCCCCTAGGGCTAGCATAACAAAGTGTCATGCCATAGGGGACTCATATGACAGAGATTTATTTTCTCATGGTTCTGGAGGCTAGAAGTCCAAGGTCAAGGTGTTGACATGTTGGTTTCTCCTGAGGTTTCTCTCCTTGGCTTGCAAATGATCACCTTCTTATTGTGGCCTCATGAGGTCTTCTCTTTGTGTGCACACAGCCCTGCTGTCTAGTGTATCCAAATTTCCTCCTCTTATAAGGACACCAGTCTGACTCCCTGGGCTTCCCTGGTGGCTCAGATGGTAAAGAATCTGCCTTCAATGTGGGAGATCCAGGCTCAGTCCCTGGGTCGGGAAGATCCCCTGGAGAAGGGAATGGCAAAACACTCCAGTATTCTTGCCTGGAGAATTTCATGGACAGAGGAGCCTGGTAAGCTACAGTCCAGGGCATCACAAAAGAGTCAGACATGACTGAGCAAACACAGCACAGCATAACCTTAAAAAATCCCATGACACTACTGATGGGATTATAAAATGTTCAACCTCTATGGAAAACAGTAGAGTTCTTTTAAGTAAAGTAAAAATAGAACTACGATATGACATAGCGATTCCACGTCTGAGTACATAGCCCACAGAATTGAAAAACTGGATCAGAGATACTTGTACACCCATAGCAGCATTATTCAAAAGAGCCAAAAGATTCAAGCAACCCTAGTGTCCAGTGATGGAACAGTGGATAAATAAAACATGGCATGTATATAAAATGGAATATTTTAAGCCTCAGAAAAGAAGGAAATTCTGACACATGTTACAGCGTGGACAAATCTCGAAGCCATAATGCTAAGTGAAATAAGCCAGTCACAGAAAGACAAATACCTTATGAATCTATTTATTAGCTCATTATTGACCGGGAGATTTTTGCCAAAACTAACACCCAGGGATATTGATACGTCTAGCGTCAATAATGTTCAGGTAACAAAAGATGAATTAATATGTCTCTGGTCAATAATGTGTTCCATACAAAACTGGGGAGGGGGATCCCATACCTTCCTGCTACTGCTGCTGTTGCTAAGTCACTTCAGTCATGTCCGACTCTGCGACCCCAGAGACGGCAGCCCACCAGATCTCAGTTTTCTCACCAGCAGAATGGAACCCATATCTCGTAAAATGGGAGACTGACCTAAATCACCTGTTGGAGTTAAAGAACTTAGCAAAGGACTTCCCTGGTAGTCCAGTGGTTAAGAACTTGCCTATCAATGCAGGGGACACAGGTTCAGTTCCTGATCTGGGAAGATTCCACATGCCTTGAGTCAACTAAACCTGTGTGCCACAAGTACTGACCCCACACACCTCAACTATAGAAGCCCGAGCATGCTACAGCCTGTGCACGCTACAGCCTGTGCTCTGCAGCAAGAGAAGCCACCGCAACAAGAAGCTCCCGCATCACAACTAGAGAGCAGTCCCTGCTCAATCGCCACAACTAGAGAAAGCCCTTGTGCAGCAATGAAGACTCAGTGTGGCAAAAATAAATAAATTAAATTAAATTAATTTTTTAAAAAAGCACTTGGCAGAGAGGAGATAATTTCCCCCACCACCATGCGCCTTCTCTCCGTCTCCACTTCCCCCTCTTCCTTTCTCTTCTTTGCATCCTAGACGCCTTCACCAGAGCTTCTTGGCTCATGCCAGGCATGCATATTTCCTCCGTTGTCAACCATTTTTCCACCTTTTAGTCTCCAGTGTTATCTGAACTCTCTGCTGCTCGGCTGGCAGAGAATCATCTTAATCTCTTCATCACCAGGTACCTGAGCTGAGTTTTGAATTAGGGAAAGTGAACGCAAGCGGTAGAAATCCAAATGACAGGGCTTTGAGAAAAAGGTTTTACTTTTGTATCATGTAACAAGGACTGACATTTGAAATAAAGCTAGGAGTATTTTTTAAATTCCATCAACAGATATGAAAATTGATTTGGTGTCCAATTAAAATCCCATAGATTCAAAGTCCTCCTGTGGACGGGGACATTTTACAGATGTGTATTTAATGCATAATTCATGGGAAAGAGGTATGATTTATTTATGTTTATCTATGAGTATGGGCTGAGCAGGAGCGACTTTAAACGAATAGTTTCATGGCCTTGAAAAATGAAAGAGGCTCCATTTTACATTCATAATTAAAGGGCCACCATTGACTGGGCTTCCCAGGTGGTACTGCTGCTGCTGCTGCTGCTAAGTCACTTCAGTCGTCTCTGACTCTGTGCGACCCCATAGACAGCAGCCCACCAGGCTCCCCCGCCCCTGGGATTCTCCAGGCAAGAACACTGGAGTGGGTTGCCATTTCCTGAACTCGCCTGCCAGTGCAGGAGACATAAGAGATGCAGGTGGGATCCCTGGGTCGGGAAGATCCCCTGGAGAAGGGAATGGCAACCCACTTCAGTATTCTTGCCTGGAGAATCCCATGGACAGAGGAGCCTGGTGGGCTATAGTCCATGAGGTCACAAAGAGTTGGACACGACTGAGCTACTAACATACACACAAATGACTGAGCATAATGTAGGCACAACTCAGCCTGTCCGCAAGCCAGCAGTTTGTGAGAAATGGAACGTCCAGATTCCTAAGGGTTCTGCGAATGGTCTTGGAGGGCTCGTAAGTGACCAGATGGCATCACACAGAGCTTTGCTGGGGCCTCTTTATCAAAACCACTGGGAGGTCATTTCAGAATCTGAAGCAGGAGAGGGCACTGGTTCAAGGTAAGATCTGCAGGTGAGGATAAGGTCAGTACCTGGACCTCATGGGATAACCAGGGGGAGAGACCGGCTGGCAGCCAGCACCCAGGTACATGCAGCACAGAACTTGGAAACCTAGCTGCGCCAGCAGGACTGCCCCTCCCCCATCTTCATAGCATCACCGTCAAGAGCACCGACCACACACATGGATGCAAGCAAGTTCTAGACCTTGGGTCCTTCACTGAACCTCCCTCAGTGCCAAGTTGACTCATCTGTCAACTAGGGTAATGACAGCAACAGTCTCACGGGAGTATTGCAAGGATTAAAGTACGGGCATATGTCTTAATGTGGACCCCCTCTAGCACTATCGCCTCCCTTAGCAATGAGTAAGGGGACCTCATGGCCCGCTTCTGGCATAACTGAACGGTGTCCCCTTCACGCTCCCTGTGTCCCTGTTCAGATAGTTAATCATATAAATGAATTAACCATTCCCCTAGAGAAGAAAACCCAGGTGAAAGAAGGAACTTGCCCCAGATCACACAACAGAACCAGGGCTCACACCCCAACATTCAACTCCATTCCTTCCTGCCTCCGATTCGGAACTGACCTCCCAGTGCTCTTGGTAAAGAGGCTCCAAGCACTGTCAGTCGCCTGGGGGCCTGGGATCCACGCAAGACCATCCTCAGAACCTCTGGGGTTCTTGAAGCTTTGCTCCTCACATGCCACATAGGTGGGCTGAGCCATATCTATGTTATGCTCACTTAACTTCTCACCCTTTGATTATGAATATACAACTGCCATCCTGCACCTGTTTAGGATTGCTCCTGGGGTGTTAAAACTCTCTAGCACATTTGCCTACACAAGGCACAGGCCAAGGGCGCCCCAGAGGGTGGACAGGGTGCGCCCCAGAGGGTGGACAGGGTGCGCCCCAGGGAGCCAGAGGAAACCATCAGGATGCAGAGGAGCTGAAACCCCAGCCGAGGCCGAGGGGTGCGTGCAGGGCCCCTGCAGCCTCTGCTCCAATAGGTCTGGCGGCAGCACCTGTGGTCCAGCTCTTGCAGCTCCCAGGAGGTACCTGTGATCTGAGCTACTGTCCCGAGTGTTCCCTGAGCCAGCATCTGTCGCACGTGGTCCAGGGAGACCACGGCCTGAGATGATGTTGAAGGGGGAACAAAGCCTGGGAGAGTGTTGATGGAGCATCAGAGTTTACCCCAAGGATAGTGGGGAGCAACCGATGGGGAAACCGAGACTACATGTGATCTGACGAGTACCTCCAAGCAATCGCCCTAACTGCGGCATTGTAAAAAATAAAAAATCCCAAGGATGATCAGTACTCATCAAAGTGAAGAGGGGTGAGTGAGGAAGAAGAAGGTGGCCAGGCAAGGGCCTGGCATGTGTGAAGGCTCTGCCTCTCCATCACTATTGAATCTCATACCTGGGAGACCAGAGAACACACACAACCCCAGAGGGGCCCAGGGTTCAGGGGAGGGGAGCACCTGGAGATGGTCCATGGACAGTCACATCTCCATGGCGACACACTTACCTTCCTGGGACACAAAGATCTGGAGGGTGAGGTTGGACCTTCCAGTATCTACTGAAGAATCATTCATTCATTCGTTTGCTTGTTCATTCATCCAATAAATATTCACTGAGCCCCTCCTAGGTACCAAGCCCCATAAAGGATACAAGGATAAACCAAACCCATAAGATATGTCCTCATGGAGCTCATTGTCAACCTTCACATCTCCACGATGACAAGCCGGTCTTCTAAACCAGGATCCTCGGAGTTCCCAGGAGAAGAGGGAAAGGCGGTCACTTTGGGAACAAACTCCTGGTGGCTTTAGTAGACTTCCCTGCGATACCTGAGGCTCCAGCAGCCTCTCCTGCTGACCCAGCACTTCTTCCAGAAAGGGACAAAGCCTGAGCAGAGGCCTCAAAGTCATGTACACGTTCAAAGGGTTCAGCACAGGCCCTTGTTCCTGCAAATAATTCATCAAGTCTCAGGCAGCACCAGCCTAGTGAGGAGGCAGAATCTAATTGCCACAAGAAAACAAAACAGCACACGCTGGTTGGTTGCCTGAGTGTTCTTGGCTCCAGAGAACCATAAACCAGGGCTGGTTCATATGCAAAACAGCTTTGTTCAGACTTCTGCTTGTTCCAGCTTTCCACCTTCAAAGGCAAGACATTCCTTTGTTTGCAGACTTGGAGGCTTTTTCAGGACCCAAGTCTATAGTCAGCTCCTCAGTGCTTAGAGGCTCTGCAAAGGCCATGGAACTCCTGGAGGATTAGTCTTTCCCCTGAATTTCCCAGCCCTCAAGGCTGCTGGGAAGTTACTCTTCTCTTTTTATCCATTAGCTTCTCCTCAAATGTTCTTGATATCAGAAGAATTATAACAACTATGACAATATTGTCGAAGACCGTTCATTGAGAGGCTGATATGTGACATATGTGTGTCAGAATAGTGTGTTAGTCGGTCAGTCGTGTCCGACTCTTTGCAACCGCAGGGACTATAGCCCACCAGGCTCCTCTGTCCATAGGGATTCTCCAGGCAAGGATACTGGAGAATTGAGTGGGTTGCCGTTCCCTTCTCCAGGGGATCTCCCCAACCCAGGGATTGAACCCACGTCTCCTGCATTGCAGGCAGATTCTTTATTGACAGAGTCACCAGGGAAGCCCAGGGGATGGGTGGGTTGTGCTCAAAAAACCTGAACTCCCCAAAAGGTTTTTCAGCAAAGCATTTTTTTAAGACAAGTTGAAGGAGGGGCATCTGGGTATGCGATCAACTCACGCACAATTCTCTGATTGGCTGACGGGGAGGTAACAGGGCAGTGTCACGGGCGTCAACATTAGCAATCCTTAGGTACCAGCAATCCTAAGGATTTCTTAGGGCTTCCTACAGCTGGTAAAGAATCTGCCTGCAATGCCGGAGACAAGGCTTCAATCCCTAGGTTGGGAAGATCCCCTGGAGAAGGGAACAGCTACCCACTCCAGTATTCTGCCCTGGAGAACTCCATGGAGTATTCCATGGGATCACAAAGAGTCGGACATGACTGAGTGCCTTTCATTTTCACTTTTCTGGCACCAGCAGGTCTGGGGGCTACATGACCATCAAGGAGTTAATTTATTCCATTTGATAGTGGTTTTAACATATGTAGGGGCTTCCCAGGTGGCTCAGTGGTAATAAAGAATCCGCCTGCCAATGCAGGAGACTCAGGAGACTTGGTTTCAATCCATGGGTCAGGAAGATCCCTCAGGAAATAAGCATCTGATACTATTATCCAGTACTTCAGAGAAGAGATAAAGCAGAGGATATGGGGGGGGGCGGGGTCTGCAACAGGAAGGCCCCACAGGGTCCTGCTCAGTTACGATGATATGGTAATTGGCTGAGGTCTCTTTTGCAGCCCAGTTCTCCTCTTCCTACTGCCAAATTCTGCTCCTTTACCTTCCAGCAAGTGTTGAGCCCTAGAACTCTCCCCTCAAAACCTCCAGGCAAATCTCCACCTCAGTCTGTTTTCTGGGAACCTGATCCACCACAGTGGATTTTATTATATCTTTTCTGCACAAAAGAAAGCAGAGGCTCAGAGAGGTAGTATAATTTGCCCCAGGCCACTCAGCCAGGAAGTAGACTTGGTGCTTGGGGTCCTAGACTCCAGCTTCCAAACTCCTTCAAAGGATTCCATCCTTTCACTGAATCCATTCCTTTCCTTCTGTCTTCCAATAAATGCCTGTTCCAAGGCTCACGAGTTCCCTCCAATGAATCTCCTTAACACATCCCTCCTCCCTCTCTAGCACTTCTGCTGAAAGAGCAAAGCAAGAATGCCCTTTCTAACTCTCCTGGCCAGCGGATTATCAAGACGGACGCTCGGCAGACAGGAAATAATGTCAAAATCAGGTTCAAAAAGGCTCTGCAACCCTTAGGGGCAGACCGGTCACAAAAATTTATTTTTTCCAAATCAAATCGGATCAGACTCTGAGCTCCATCTGCCGAGGTAGTGACAAATGAAGTCTCAGTTGGGTTTTGCTGTCCCTCCTCTCTGTGAAATCCTCCAGGTTTCTCGATACCCGGAGAATGGAAGAGAGACCTGGACCTGAGATGGATGGGGTCCTAGAATCGGTGCCAATTTTTCTGTTTTGTGACACCTGTTGAAGCCAGTTTTCAGCGATCTCTGGCTGTTGATGCCTAATCAGGCTTAAAGTGCCCATGGCCAGAGATCCCCTCTCGCTCACCACTGGTCCAGCCACAAAGGCTTGCACCACTGATCTCAGCTTCCACCCTTGCACGGGCATCCTGAGAGGGTCACAGATTTCACCACCCACAGAAGCGCCCTCAAATCCCACACCCTTTCTCAGCCAGGGACCCCAACCCCATCCTTACCACCAGAGCTATTTCCATCTCATCCAATCCTTAAGAATTTTACTTTAAAAAAAAAACACTTTTGACACCTCAAAAGGAGTTAGATTTAGAAAATAAAGTCTTTCCAGTTCTTCCCAGGAGCAAAGAATCTATCCTGGAAACATGTCCTCACTGCTTAACCCACGGAGATTCTTGCACCTATTTCAGGGAAAAGTCAATTTTGACTCTACATTGGAACTGTTTCTTTGACTTGCTTTTCATTGCTTTTGTTATTATAATAACACAGAACGGCCTACCTCAAAGAATCCTGCCCTTTTGCCTGACTGTTAAGCTAAAGTGCCTTTGTTCAGAACCTAGTCTACCAGTATACCGGAGGAAGGTAATGGGGCTGGACCTTGACACTGCAAAGCATTTCTCTGTCTCTCTCTCTCCCCTTCCTTCATCAACTTCTCACCTCCCTTTTCTCTCCTTGGCTTCATTATCTTCCACTACAGTATGGGTCTTCTCTACAGGACAGGAAAAAATGATAGCTGCCAGCACCCACAGCTTACCTACTCCTTTATATTTCCAGCCAAAAACAAAACTGTCTTTCCTTCAGCATCAGTTCCAGGGAAGAGTGCCCATTGGCTCCCCTAAGGTCACATGATCATTCACTGGGCCGATTACTGATGCCTGAGGAATAGAGTTCAGTGATCAGCCAGACCTGAGCCATATGCCAATCTCATTGGCCAGATCTGTTATCAGAAGGAGAGAGATGCAAAACCCTGTGAGATTTTTTTTTTCCAGTAGCTACTTTACTTAAACATGCTCATCTGTACCCACAGTCTCCAAGAACATCAAGTCATGACAGCAAGGGCATGGACATTTGATAAGAGTTGTCAAAGCTAGACGGTTTTCTTTAAAGTAACTTGGAAATTCACTTTTAGAAGTGAAAAGATGATGGAAGGGTAACTGATCAACATCCAGACACCCACCTTCGATTGATTCCAAACAGACAGCACATAATTATGTTATTTACCTGGAGATCTCATATGCCAGACGACAAATGTTTCTCTGCAATTATCTGATTTTGCACTGCCTAATTTAGATGTTCAAGTTGTCAGGAAAGAGCACTTATCCATAAATATAAAATTAATGTATGTGTATCATCCGGTTATAAGATAATCAGTAAACATGGTATTTAAGAAAAGTGTACAGTAATTACTGAGGCATGATGTTTGGGGGCATATTTCAGGTAATGAAATAACTGAACATGAGTTTCTATTTAAATGTCATTCATCTGCAGATAAGAAAATATTCTGCAGCATTTAAGCCATAACATCTCTCAGCTTGACTGTGCATTTGGTAGCAGTTGGTACTAGTTCTTTTTCACAATGAGATGAACTGAGGTTTACTTCTCTGGCTCAGAACCCAGAAATAAGGGTTATGAAATCTTCAATAAAATTTTCCACATCCCTTTCACATTGGCCTCATACCAAAAAAAATGAAATAACTTCTATAAGCATAAAGATTGACTTACAGTTGACCTCAGCACTGAGACAGAACAGGGGAACAGGCAGAAACAAGCAGTTGGTAGAGTGCCTAGTATGTGCTGGGTACCATGCAAAGAAAGTATTTCCCACGTGCTATCTCACTATGCCAGAGAAGGCAATGGCACCCCACTCCAGTACTCTTGCCTGGAAAATCCCATGGATGGAGGAGCCTGGTAGGCTGCAATCCATGGGGTCGCTAAGAGTCGGACACGACTGAGCAACTTCACTTTCACTTTTACCTTTCACACATTGGAGAAGGAAATGGCAACCCACTCCAGTGTTCTTGCCTGGAGAATCCCAGGGACGGTGGAGCCTGATGGGCTGCCATCTATGGGGTCGCAGAGTCAGACACGACTGAAGCGACTTAGCAGCAGCAGCAGCAGTCTCACTATACTACACACTGCCTTTTGTAGAGAATGAAGCCAAGTCTCAAAAGGCTGACTTTGTATGCCCAAGGTAATACAGCTTTTGGGGGCAGAGCTGGAGCTAGAAATCAGACCTGCTGGTCTCCAATGTCCATGCTATCACTGCCACCACATGGGTTCATAAGCAGGGAGCTAAAAGGGATGGATACCAAGGTTTCCTTCAGACTGTCAGATTCCATGATGCCAGTTTTGGTGGCTCTACTCATACATGACACCAAAATAGCATCTGTGAATCAGGGCTCAAGGGAACCGAATTCTGCTGGGTAGTTCTGTCATCTGTTGTATTTTGCATCACAAAACCTGTCAGAGTTATCTTGTTTGTTGCAGACATTACACCCTCCTTTGAGGATGGCAGATGATAGAGCTTAGCACGTGGACCAGAGGCCACAGAGTATGGATTTTGGACTCAAACCACCCAGACTCCACTATTTCCCATCTGTGACTATCTCTGGGAATATAGGCAAGGGATTTCTCCCTTGCCTAAGCTCCAGAACTCTCACCTATAAAATGAGGTCAAACATATTCATCTCACCTTTACTATTCTGAAATTACTACTTGATTTTTGTTTAAATATATTATTTACTTGAACTGGAGCATATAAATTGGATGTTTCTGCCTTCTTCATACTTTGAATAGTAATGAAACTATTTCACAGTTTGAAATGTCTGAAATGCATTTATTTGTCCATACAATAAATATTTTATAGAGTACTAGCTATCTGCCCAGAGAAGGCAATAGCAACCCACTCCAGTAATCTTACCTGGAAAATCCCATGGACAGAGGAGCCTGGTAGGCTGCAGTCCATGGGGTCGCTACGAGTCAGACACGACTGAGCAACTTTACTTTCACTTTTCACTTTCATGCATTGGAGAAGGAAATGGCAACCCACTCCAGTGTTCTTGCCTGGAGAATCCCAGGGACAGGGGAGCCTGGTGGGCTGCCATCTCTGGGGTTGCACAGAGTCAGACATGACTGAAGTGACTTAGCAGCAACACCAGCAGCAGCAGCTATGTGCCAGACACTGTGCTAAGCCTTGTGTGTGTGTGTGTGTATAAATATATATATATATATATATATATATATATATATATGTGTATGTATGTGTGTATATATATATATATATATGCTAGAGAACAAACTGGAGAAGGTGATGGCACCCCACTCCAGTACTCTTGCCTGGAAAATCCCGTGGACGGAGGAGCCTAGTGGGCTGCAGTCCATGGGGTCGAGAAGAGTCAGACCTGACTGAAGTGACTTAGCAGCAGCAGTAGGAGAGAACAAGCAGATGCAATCCTACCTTTTGGAGCTTACAATCCACCTGGTGAGAGAGATATATGGTTTAGAAATGTGTTTGACTTCAATTAATTGTTTTTAAAATACCAACACATCTTGCAACATAAGTGCATTTGTGGCTTGCAAAATACACTCATAATAAAGAAAACTAGCAGCAGCTCAGTGATATCATGAGGGTCCCTGGATCTTCCTGTCTTCTGTTATTCTCAGTGTGAGAATGAGGTCTTGCCTTGGGGTCACAAAATAGCTGCCACAACTTGAAGTATCACATCTTCACATGGCAGTTTTCCAAAAGGAAGGAAGTCTTCTTTTATGAGGGAGAAAAAGCTTTGCCAGAAACTCCCAGTAGAGCTACTTCTTAGATGTCATTGGCCAGAACTGGGTCACGTGTCCACTACAAAACCCAGGCAATTTTGGAAATGAATTGGAATTTCCACAGATAACCTGGACCAACTGTGATTAATCCTCCAAGTCTGAACACATTGCCTTTTCCTTCAGAAGAGCAAAGGCGGGGAGGAAATGTTTGTTGGGCAAAAAACAAAAACAAAACCCAGCAGTGCCTGCCACAACAGGCAGATGAGCCATGTCAGATACAGCCTGGGTTGGGTGTGAAGCAATCACCTGGAGATGCTGAGAAGTAGGCTGGCCCAGGTGCCAAATGCCCAGCGAGAAAAACAGCCTGGAATATGTAGCTGGCAGTCAGAAGCAAAGGAACAACAGAGAGAGTATCAAACTCAAATGCCTACAGGGGCCACGGTTGTAATAACACTTGGCAGAGCCCCCAGGGCAGATGTCAAGGCAAAGTAAGGGGGGCCTAGCCCATCTGTCTCGGAGAAGGCAATGGCACCCCACTCCAGTCCTCTTGCCTGGAAGATCCCATGGATGGAGGAGCCTGGTAGGCTGCAGTCCATGGGGTCGCGAAGAGTCGGACACGACTGAGCAACTTTACTTTCACTTTTCACTTTCATGCATTGGAGAAGGAAATGGCAACCCACTCCAGTGTTCTTGCCTGGAGAATCCCAAGGACGGGGGAGCCTGGTGGGCTGCCGTCTATGGGGTCACCCAGAGTCAGACACGACTGAAGCGACTTAGCAGCAGCAGCCCATCTGTCTAGAGGGTCAGCAGTTAGACAATAATTCCTGCCAGTGGGAATTCTGACCCAGAGTTACTAGAGCTTCTGAATTTTCCAGAGAAGCCAGAAATCTAGACTTCTTAAGGAAATCTCCCAATTTTCATTTATCTGTTTATTTCTTTATTTTTGGCTGCACCAGGTCTTCACGGCTGCACACGGGCTTTTTCTAATTGTGGCAAGTGGTGAGGGTACTCTCTAGCTGCAGTGCTAGAGAGTTTTTACTAGTTTTACTAGTTTTACTCTTGCTCTGCAAGAGGGTTTCTCTTGTTCCAGAGCATGGGCTCTAGGCACTTGCGCTTCAGGAGTTGTAGCTCATGGACTTAGATATTCCACGACATGTGCAGTCTTCCCAGACCAGGAATTGAACCCATGTCCTCTGCATTGGCAGGTGGGTTCTTAAATACTGGACCACCAGGGAAGCCCCAAATCTCTCAACTTTCAAGTGTTGGTAACAAATTTAAAATATCACTAATAAACTGGTGATCCAAACAAGATAGCTGAAGAACTACATTCTCTGCATGGCCATCCAGTATGTAGCTCCTGGAGAATCTCATCTCATCTTTTCCAGAAGGCATGCTCAGAGCAAAGCTGAGTTATGCATGTGTGGTTTCCTGTCTCTGGCATCTCCACACCTCGTCATGTTCCTGGCCCTCAGTGATGCCCCGAGGTTATATATTTCCAGTCTTTCTAGCACCTTCTAGCCATAGAGCTATTAATACACTTCAGTTCTGGATCATCCTTTTATATCCAGAAGAGTCAAGAAGGAAAGTTCTGGAGACCACTCATGATAAGCTCTTGAAACGCAATAGTGTTTTCTTTAACTGCATTCATCATTAATTTAATTTAATTTAAGGGGTATCCCAGGTGGGTCAGTGGCAAAGAGTCCGCCTGCCAACACAGGAGCCACAGGAGATGTGGGTTCAATCCCTGGGTTGGGAAGATCTCCTGAAGGAGGGGATGGCAACCCACTCCAGTATTCTTGCCTGGAGAATCCCATGGACAGAGGAGCCTGGGGGGCTACAGTCCGCAGGGGTCTCGAAGAGTCGGACATGACTGAGCACACATGCATCATTAATTTAACAAATATTGATGCAGCACCTGTTGTATCCCAGGGACTGTCCTGGAAACTAGAAATACAGTGACACCAACACGGATGGCCCCTGCCCTGGCAGAGTTTTCCTTCTCTGTGTCTTTGGGGGGCCCCTGACACAATTTCTCTGCTCCGACGTTTCCAATGTGGTTTGGTGCCCACCTCCGAACCCCCAGGTTCTGACTCTCTCCTTGCCATCCCAACATTAGTTACTTGGTTTCCTGGAGAATTCTTTACCTTCTGGGATACCTTTTTATACTTTTCTCCTAACTTGGAAAAATATAATGTGAATTTTTTTTTTAATAAAATGCTTAAAAGCAAGAGGAGAACATTCTTTCCATTACCATCAAGCATCTCTCCTGAGTGATGTTAAGCCATAGTGATCTCTGTTATTCCTAAAGGGCCTCCCATCAGGGCTCTGGGAAGAGACACAGAGAAAAGTGTGCACCATGTGAGCTCTGCTCCAGCTCAGTGCAAGTTGTAACATCTACCGTCCCCTCATGGTTTAGAAGGGTGCAATTGAAGAAGTATTTGCATCTTGCTGGGGGCTTCTCCAAGTCAGCAAAGACCTAACCCAATGCATCTCAACCCTGACTGCATGCTAGAATCCCTAATTCTGATGCTCCACTCACATCAAATACATCAACACCCTTGAGGGTGGGGCCTGGGCATCAGCATTGTGTCAAAGCTCCCCAGGCTGAGAACCAGGTTACAAACCTGAGAGAATGAACCTGTAATGAAGCTGGTACTCATGCATAAGGAAGAGTTTTACAGACAGGGGGCTTCTTTTCACCAAGGGTAACGATGGAAATGCAGCTTGGCCACAGATTGGATAAAGCAATTAACTTGACTTTGCGGTGCTTGCTGTTTGCTGTTTTAGTTGCTAACTCACGTCCAACTCTTGGTGATCCCATGGACTATAGCCCCTCCAGGCTCCTCTCTCCGTGGGATTGTTCAGGCAAGAATACAGGAGTGGATTGTCATTTCCTTCTCCAGGGGATCATCCTGACCCAGGGGTGAAACCCAAGTCTCCTGCATGGCAGACGGATTCTTTAACACTGACTTAACTTGACCATCTGTAAAATGTGGGTAGTAATAAATAACAACTATCTTGCTAGACTAAATGAGGTAATGAATATGATTCGTGATGAAAGCTGTTATTAATTGCTCATCTTCCTACTCTCTTTATAGAGAATCATCTGCCAGGTAAGACCAGTTCTGACTCCTACATGGCTTAGGTGTGAGTTCCAGGTTCTTTGAACGAGTGTGTGTGTGTGTGTTTGTGTGTGGTCTTTTATTCCTGTCTCCCTTATGCACCTCAACCAAAATTTCATCAAGACCTGTCACAGGGAGAGGTTCTGATCATTTAGAAGATGCTGACAATTCAACATGTCTGCTGAGATACCTGGCAGAATTAGGAAAGTCTTTTCCCCTTCATTCAAAACTCTTTCTAGAATATGGTCATGTTTTTCCTTAAAATGAAAAGTGAAGAAAACAGCAGCTCAGTTATTTTTAGTCATCACTACTGTCTAGTGAGACTTGGAATGGCTCTTTCACCTCCAAGCAGAACCAAGAGAAGCCAGTCTTCCCCCAAAGAGTCCCGAGGCAGCTGGGGCTGACAGTTCTTAGCCAGCAAGGTTTCAGCAAGCATGTGTGGAGGTATACAGCAGTGGGAGAAGCGGGTGGGGGAGAAGGCTATTATTAAAGGTCAGTGCAGAGGACTTTTCAAAAGAAACCCAATATTGTGGAATAAAAAGAGAAAATAAAAAATTAATAACTTTCTATACTTCCCACTGCATCTTAATGTCACCTCTCTGATGACTCAATGAATTTGGTGAAAAATTAGGATTTGAAGCTGACGTTCTAGAATCCCCAGCATCCGAAGGTAGAAGGTCCACATCACACAGGGCAATGAGAGGCAAAGTGCGCACTGGCCTCAGAGCCAGACAAGCTTGCGTTTCAGTCTCAGCTCAGCCATGGACCAGGCCAACCAATGACTCTCCCTGGACTCTGTTGGCCCACCTATAAAATGAAGATGCTAATAAATCAGACCTACTTGCCTGGATTAAATGAGATGATGAATGGAAAGGCCTTAACTGGTATTCATTGTTCATTTGTTCATTTATTCAACAAATAATTACTGAGGGCTGACATTCAGCATGCTTTCAGAAGCTGGGGCTTGCAGCCAGGAACAAAACGCAGTTGGGGGCGGAGGATTTTGGCTTGTGTGTCCAGGGAAGGCGTCACCAAGAAGTAGGAGAGTGGGTCATGCAGAAATCTGGCTAAAAACATGTCAGGCAGAGGAATCAGCAAAGATGCTGAAGAGGAAAGAGGCCTGGAGAGTGTGAGGACCAGCAGAGGCCAGAGCAGATGAGAGAGGAGTCAGAGAGAAAACAGGGGACAGGGCTCTGCGAGACCTGCTGGATCATTATAAGGATGTGGGATTTACTCTAAGCTGAGAGCTATCGAAAGAGTTTGAGTCTAAAAATCACATGGCCTGCTTATGTTCCTGTGTGGTCTCTCTGGCAGCTTGTAGAGAATAGAGTGAATGCGTGCAAAGAAGGAGCCCACTGTAATAACCCAGACCAGAGATGAGGGCAGCCGGGACCAGGGTGATATCCCAAAAGGTGGTGAAAAGTGGCCAAATTCCAGAAATTTTGAAAATATAGGATATGAGGTAAAGAGAGAAGTCAAGGGCAACTCCAAGGTTTGGGTTTTTTTTTTTTAACCTTTTAAAGTATTATTCAGAAAGAACATAACCTCAAAATAAAGACCAGTCCTTCCCCAAAAGACCCTGGTAGCCTTACACCAGCATCCATCCATTCATTGACCCACCTACATAACTATCCATCGGATCTTTATCTATCTATCTACCCATCCACCCATCTCTCCATAACTATAGACATAGATTAGTAAATTATTTTTCCAGTTTAATGAGGAACTTCCTGAAAACCAACGTTAATAAAACAACCTGTAATAAACAAATAAGTTCACCAGCCCCTCGGAGCCCAATCAGTAAAGAAACTGCCTGCAACACAAGAGACCTGGCTTCAATTCTTGGGGTCAGTTCAATAGAAGATCCCCTGGAAAAGGAAATAACTACCCACTCCAGTATTCTTGCCTGGGAAATCCTATGGACAGAGAGTCCATGGGGTTGCAAGAGGCAGACACGACTTAGCAACTAAACCACCACCACCAGTCCACCAGCCAGCCTCCTTATGAACCTAACAGTATGATTTTACCTAAACAATAGGTCCTGGGTGGAAGAATTTCTCTTGGGTTTAGTTTCTGCTCTAAGTGTACTTTTCTCTAGTACTCTCCACAAGGAATTCAGAGTTCTCTGCTATTTCTGTGACACCTTCAGAAATCCTAAGCAAATGGTTTTGAATGGAAGAAAGCACTTCAGAAGGCAGCAAGGTACCAAGCTCAGCCAACATCACATCTCCTTGCATGATCTGTGGGTCAGTCACTCAGCCTCATTTTGGTTAAAAAGGGACCTCAGCCTCCTATTGGTTAAAAAAGGGACCAATGATATAATCCCTCATCTACCTGGAAAGCCATCCTCGTAGACAGCCCCAGTGATTCTTGTCTCCTGAGGGTCACACTGGCAAAGTCCCCTCCCACACTTGATAGGCTGAGCTGGTGACCAAAAGGATATTACAGGAATGTGTGACTTCCAATGTTCAGGCATGAAAGACATTGCCACTCTGCCTTGCTCTCTCTTGGATTGCTTGCTCTGGGGGAGGTCAGACATCCTATCATGAGGACTCCCAAGCAGCCCTAATGGAAAAATCCATGAAAGAAGAACAGAGCCTTCCAGCCACCAGCCTACAATCAACCTGGTGACCATGTGAGGGCACCATCTTGGAAGTGGGTCCTGCCTTCCCAGTTAAGCCTTCAGATGACGTCTTGAGCGAAACATCCTCAGAGATCCTAAGTCAGAACCACTCAGCTGAGTTGCTCCCAAATTCCTGACTCTCAGAAACTGTGAGACAATAAAGGTTTCTTGATATTTTAAGATGCTAATTTGGGGGGTAATTTTTTGTGAGTTCATTCAGTTCAGTTTAGTCACTCAGTTGTGTCTGATTCTTTGCGACCCCAAGGACTGCAGCACACCAGGCTTCCCTGTCCATCACTAGCTCCCGGAGCTTACTCAAACTCAGGTCCATTGAGTCGGTGATGCCACCCAACCATCTCATTCTCTGTCATCCCCTTCTCCTTCTGCCTTCAATCTTTCCCAGCATCAGGGTCTTTTCAAGTGAGTCAGCTCTTTGCATCAGGTGGCCAAAGTATTGGAGCTTCAGCTTCAGCATTAGTCCTTTCAGTGAATGTCCAGGACTTATTTCCTTTAGGATGGACTGGTTGGATCTCCTTGCAGTCCAAGGGACTCTCAAGAGTCTTCTCCAACACCACAGTTCAAAAGCATCTATTCTTCAAAAAGAATAGATGAAAGCACTCAGCTTTCTTTATAGTCCAATTCTCACATCCATACGTGACTACTGGAAAAACCATAGCTTTGACTAGAAGGATCTTTGTTGGCAAAGTGATGTCTCTGCTTTTTAATATGCTGTCTAGGTTGGTCTACGAGTTCATAGACATAATATAATCCTCCACTAATAATCAGTGAGGACTTTCCTGGTAGTCTAGGGCTTAAGAATCTACCTGCCAATGCAGGGGATGCAGGTTCGATCCCTGGTCCAGGAAGATTCCACATGCCTTAGAACAACTAAACCCATACACCACAACTACTGATCCCTCACCCTGGAGCCTATGTTCTTCAACAAGAGAAGCTACCACAATGAGAAGCCTCTGCTCGCTGCAGCTAGAGAAAGTCCACACAAAGCAGTCAAAAATAGGGCAGCCAAAAATAAAAATAAATAAATAAAATTTAGAAAAACAAAATAATCAATGAAAGCACATTTCTTAGCCTGATACAGACACCTCACCCTCATTGGCAGCCCCTGTCCTCCATCCTCATCTCTCAGCCTTCCCCATAGATACCCTTGGTCCTGACCCACCAGATCTGTTCAAGTTTTCTGCAAGCAGAGAGCATTCCCAGCTCTGCACTCTCTCAAAAGCTCTTCGCCATCCCTCTGCAATGCCCTCCCCAAACCTTCTTAGCAATCCTTTCTCACCATCCAGCTTAAACGACACCTCCCACTAAAGACTTCCCAAGGAGAAAAGTGCCTCTCTGTGTTTCCATGGATCCCTGTAAACACCTTTATCCATCTGTGTCCTGATCACTGGTTACTGTGTTTAATTACACACTGTTGCTTCCCGCACATGACAAGAACCACGTCTTATCCATCTTGGTTTTTATCACTCCCTTGCCTGGTGCATAGTAGGTTCTCAGAAAATGTCCATCCATATAGCCTCCAGAGGCTAAAAATATTCACTTACCACATGCTGAGCACCTTTAGTGTGTCTGTACATTCTATCTCCAACCCACCCACTTCCACTTTTGGGGCTAGGGGAACACCATCCAGCATGTGGGATCCTCCCCAGCGAGGGATCAAACCTGTGCCCCCCTGCATGGGGAGTACAGAGTCTCAACCATTGGATTGCCAAGGAAGTCCCCCACCCACACTTTGAAGTATGAATTTTATAAATAAGGAAACGGGCTCAGAGAGGCTGCTAACACTTTGCTCATAAACTCCCAGCTGCCTGGTGATGTGTTCAGAATTGAAGCCTAGGGAACAAAATGAATTGTCTCCAAACACTTTTAGCTTTCAGGGTTTTCTGACTTCAATCTCTCACCACAACCCCATAGGTAATTGGCAATCAAATGAGAGAAACGTATGTCCAGAACATTTGCAACGATAAATCCTGTGCCAGTGCAAGGGGTGATAATTGCCTCTGACAACCCCAGTCTTCTTGCTTCAGACCTAGAGGCTGAGATCCAAATTCCTGGAGCCCTTTTGCTTCCAAATGTCTTCAAGCCCCCACCAGGCACTGTTCTGCAATGACCCTTTCAAAAAGGCACTCTGACATTTCCGTGGCCACCGCTCAGATGAGTTGCCTGCCCCATGCTTCCTGCAAACAGGCAAAGGGAGCCAGAGGGAGGGGTCCTGCGGTTGAGCACTGTTTATGTAACACTTGGATTGATTGTCCCATCACAGCCACTTCATTTGGTATTCACTGTGATCGCATCCATCCTAATGAATTTATCTGATAGGAACGTGGATGTCATAGGTTCTGAGCTGGCATTTCCGCCAGCAGAGAGTGGCAACACACTTGCCCAGGAGCTTCACTAACTTTCAAAGGTTTGGGGGTTTTCTTCCACTTTCTTCAGATGACTCGGGTGTTTCTGCTGAGCAGTAGTTATCATTTGCCTCTCTGACCCATACTGTTTTTATTTTCATCTCTGAACAAGTCCCCAGGGCATACCTGTTGGTCCACAAAGAATGTACCATTGGCAACTTCTAAAACAACGCCATCCAAAAGAACTTTCTGCAGCGATGGAAATATTCTGTATCTGCACCTCACAAGACTATAGCAATTAACCACAGAGGTTTATTGAGCACTTAAAATATGGCTCCTCTGACAGACTTACAGATGATTGTATTCAGAGTAAGAAAGAGAAAGACAAAATATCATAATGATACCACTTACATGTGGAATCTAAAATACTACACAGCTGAATTTACCTACAAAACAGACTCACAGACATAGAGAACAGATTTGTGGTTGCCAAGAGGGTGGTGGGTGGGGGCGGGATGGGTTGGGAGTTTGGGATTAGCGGAAGCAAACCAGTTCGTTTAGGCTGGATCAACAGCAAGGTACTACTGCCTAGTACAGGGAACCATATCCAATGTCCTCTGATAAACCATAATTGAAATGAATATGAAAAAGAACATATATATGTATAACTGAACACTTTGCTAAACAGTAGAAATTAACACAACTTTATAAATCAACTATACTTCGATAAGATAAATTTTTAAAAAATAAACCAAAAAAGACAAGAAGGAAAAAATAGGGCTTCTGTGACAGAGGGACTAACTTTTAAAATGTATTTCATTTTAATTAACTTCAATTTAAATAGCTACACGTGGCCAGTAGCTGCCATCTTGGTCAGTGAGTGTACAACAAGAGACAAGAGCAGGGCTTATCTCATCCTCATAACTCAGAGTAGGTGGACATGGTCTTTGTATTCCCATTTCACAGACTAAACAATTGAGGCCTAGGGAAGTTAAGGAATTTGCCTGAAGCCATATAGTTTATGGGAAACGCTCTGATCATTGGTTCAGTGGGACAGTGATCAGGGGTTATTTTAGAGCCCACATTTACTGGAACGCAGACCTCCACATCCTTGTTTGCAGAGGTCAGAGGTCCTAGAAGGCAAATATATTGATCCCTTTTCCCTTGTCATCAACAAGATCAATGATAAAGTGACTGGGAGGAAGGTCCCTAACTCTAGAAGAGGAAGGTCATATCCCGGGATGCCTGCCTTCACAACTCATAGCCTCTAAATACCTTTCTGGTAAAAAGACCGTAATCACCTTCCCTTTTGCTCTGCCCACACTTTTCCTACTGCCCAGAGTTACTTCTCCACCCACCTACCTTTTTTCTTTGAATCCACGCTTTTCCTCTGATTCCTCTAAATCCACCCTCAGCCCTGTTTATACATCAATGTATCTGTGCATGCTCAGTCGCTCAGCCATGTCGGACTCTGTGCGACCCTTCGGACTTGAACCCAACAGGCTCCTCTGCCTATGGGATTCTCCAGGCAAGAATACTGGATGGGCCACTATGCTTCCTCCAGGATATCTTCCCAATCCAGGGATCGAACCTGTGTTTTTTATGTCTCCCACATTGGCAGGCAAGTTCGTTACCACTAGCGCCACCTGGGAAGCCCAGGGAAGCCACACCTTATGTTGATACATGGTTCCTCTATATTCACATTTCCACATCCTTGGATTCAACCCAACCAGCCAAGGACAGTGTAACACTGTAGTATCTACTATTGAAAATAATCCATATTTAAGTGGCCCCACGCAGTTCACACCTGCTCTGCTCAAGGGTCCACCATAGTTGTCTAACCATCTGTGGAGTCCAGAGTCCTTGCATTCAAATGCTGGTTCTATCCCTTCCTCCCCATGTGATCTTAGATGTGTTTCTTTAAGATATCTGGGCCTCATTTTCTCCAGTTATAAAATGGGAATAATAATGAAAATTTTAAAAGCCTCTCTTGGAAGTGAGCTGCAGGAGTTGCTTGTATATTTTTGAGATTAGTTGTTCATCAGTTGCTTCATTTGCTATTATTTTCTCCCATTCAGAAGACTGTCTTTTCACCTTGCTTATAGTTTCCTTTGTTGTGCAGAAGCTTTTAATTTTATTTAGGTCCCATTTGTTTATTTTTACTTTTATTTCCAGTATTCTGGGAGGTGGATCATAGAGGATCCTGCTGTGATTTATGTTGAAGAGTGTTTTGCCTATGTTCTTCTCTAGGAGTTTTATAGTTTTTCATCTTACATTTAGATCTTTAATCCATTTTGAGTTTATTTTTGTGTATGGTGTTAGAAACTGTTCTAGTTTCATTCTTTCACAAGTGGTTGACCAGTTTTCCCAGCACCACTTGTTAAAGAGATTGTCTTTAATCCATTGTATATTCTTGCCTCCTTTGTCGAAGATAAGGTGTCCATAGGTGTGTGGATTTATCTCTGGGCTTTCTATTTTGTTCCTTTGATCTGTATTTCTGTCTTTGTGCCAGTACCATACTGTCTTGATGACTGTGGCTTTGTAGTAGAGCCTGAAGTCAGGCAGCTTGATTCCTCCAGTTCCATTCTTCTTTCTCAAGATTGCTTTGGCTATTTGAGGTTTTTTGTATTTCCATACAAATTGTGAAATTATTTGTTCTAGCTCTATGAAAAATACCGCTGGTAGCTTGATAGGGATTGCATTGAATCTATAGATTGCTTTGGGTAGTATACTCATTTTCACTATATTGATTCTTCCAATCCATGAACATGGTATATTTCTCCATCTATTAGTGTCCTCTTTGATTTCTTTCACCAGTGCTTTATAGTTTTCTATATATAGGTCTTTAGTTTCTTTAGGAAGATATATTCCTAAGTATTTTATTCTTTTCATTGCAATGGTGAATAGAACTGTTTATTTAATTTCTCTTTCTATTTTCTCATTATTAGTATATAGGAATGCAAGGGATTTCTGTATGTTGATTTTATTTCCTGCAAATTTACTATATTCATTGATTAGCTCTAGTAATTTTCTGGTGGAGTCTTTAGGGTTTTCTATGTAGAGGATCATGTCATCTGCAAACAGTGAGAGTTTTACTTCTTCTTTTCCAATTTGGATTCCTTTTATTTCTTTTTCTGCACTGATTGCTGTGGCCAAAACTTCCAAAACTATCTTGAATAGTAGTGGTGAAAGTGGGCACCCTGGTCTTGTTCCTAAATTTAGGGGAAATGCTTTCAATTTTTCACCATTGAGGATAATGTTTGCTGTGGGTTTGTTATAAATAGCTTTTATTATGTTGAGGTATGTTCCTTCTATTCCTGCTTTCTGTATCTCAAAAATATACAAGCAACTCCTGCGCTCAATTCCAGAAAAATAAATGACCCAATAAAAAAATGGGCCAAAGAATTAAATAGACATTTCTCCAAAGAAGACATACAGATAGCTAACAAACACATGAAAAAATGCTCAACATCACTCATTATCAGAGAAATGCAAATCAAAACCACAGTGAGGTACCATTTCACGCCAGTCAGAATGACTGCGATCCAAAAGTCTACAAGCAATAAATGCTGGAGAGGGTGTGGAGAAAAGGGAACCGTCTTAAACTGTTGGTGGGAATGCAAACTAGTACAGCCACTGTCGAGAACAGTGTGGAGATTCCTTAAAAAACTGGAAATAAAACTGCCTTATGACCCAGCAATCCCACTGCTGGGCATACACACTGGGGAAACCAGAATGGAAAGAGACATGTGTACCCCAATGTTTATCACAGCACTGTTTATAATAGCCAGGACATGGAAGCAACCTAGATGTCCATCAGCAGATGAATGGATAAGAAAGCTGTGGTACATATACACAATGGAGTATTACTCAGCCATTAAAAAGAATACATTTGAATCAGTTCTAATGAGGTGGATGAAACTGGAGCTGATTATACAAAGTGAAGTAAGCCAGAAAGAAAAACACCAGTACAGTATACTAGTGCATATATATGGAATTTAGAAAGATGGTAGCAATAACCCTGTATGCGAGACAGCAAAAGAGACACAGATGTACAGAACAATCTTTTGGGCTCTGTGGAAGAGGGAAAGGGTGGGATGATTTGGGAGAATGGCATTGAAACAAGTATAACATCATAAAATGAACAAATCTCCAGTCCATGTTTGATGCAGGATACAAGATGCTTGGGGCTGGTGCACTGGAATGACCAGAGGGATGGTACGGGGGGGTAGAGGGGAGGAGGGAAAGGGGTTCAGGATGGGCAACATGTGTATACCCTTGGCAGATTCATGTTGATGTATGGCAAAACCAATACAGTATTGTAAAGTAATTAGCCTCCAATCAAATAAATTTAATTTTTTTAAAAAAGCCTCTCTTGGTGGTTGTGGGGATTAGATGAGAAAATATATGTGAACTGCCTACTACAGTACTGACACATGGTATGGATTAGAAAACTGTAGCTCCAACTATCATGAGAATGAGTGATGGAGATATTTACGGGCAATCTCCGACACTCACACCCCACCCCCAAGTTTCGAACAAGCTGCACTTTCATACATTGTGCATCCCTGTCTTTGAGTCAAATCTGTCTGCGAAACGTTCGCTGTCACACATTATGAGACACGTTACCTCTTTTCAGCACCTCTGCTCACCCACTAGCAGTTCTAACACCATCGACTGTCTTTATCAAGGTGACTATTTAGCCATTTTATTAAAATCTACTCATGATTTTATAAAAAAGTGACTGAAGACAGAAAAGTTAAAGCGCTGCTATTAATAAGGGATCATATCTCCACTGAGACTGAAATGAGCCAATTTTTATCTTCATCAGGTGGAGGCCAGCTAATTGTCCCTTCAATTGTGATGGAAGAGGATGAAATTAAAGTATATATAGATACTGGAAAATGCTGCTTCTGAGTGTGTCTAATGAATGAACTGCAAGATCATTAAGCTAAGTGAAAGAAAACAGGCACAAAAGGCCACACATTATATGATTTCATTATATGAAATGTTCAGAAAAGGAAAATCTATAAAGACAGGAAGTAAATAAGTGGTTGCCTCAGGCTGGAGGAAGGCATGGAGGGTAATGACAAATGGGCATAAGGTTTCTTTCCCAGGTGATGGAAATTACTTAAAATAAAAGTCCTATAGGGCAGCATGCAAGTGTGCTCAATCACTTAGTCATGTACAACTCTGTGGGACCCCATGGACTGTAGCTTCCAGGCTCCTCGGTCCATGGGCTTCTTTCTCCATGAAAGAATACTGGATTGAGTTGTCGTTTCCTCCTCCAGGGGATCTTCCTGACCCAGGGGTCAAACCCACATCTCTTATGTCTCCTGCATTGCAGGCAGATTCTTTACCCACTGAGCCATCGGGGAAGCCTATTTAAAATAAGTGGACAGTGATGATCGAGCAAGTCTGTAAATGTGCTAATAGCCACTGAATGAGACACTTAAAATGGGTACCTTCTGTGGTATGTGAATGATATTTTGATAAAGAAAAAAAAAAGCAACAGGGGGAAAAAAAACAAAAAGCAAGAAATAAGTTTTAAAATGTCACATTTATAAATTCTTTAGGGAGTGTCCTTATGCATACACACACACATATATACGTATATAACCTTATATCATTATGTCCACTGACTGGTTAACACATTCGGTGTTGATGAATGTTGTATAGAGAAGTAATTACATTGTCTTGGGCCAGGAATTTCTGGAGGGCAAGAATCTAGCTTTTTCAATTCTGGACCCATAGCCTATTGGCAGCACTCTATAAATTTTGCTGAACTGATCTGAGGATAAATGAATTTCATTCCTGCCAAAGATGCTGATGGAGAGGCTTCAGCCTCTTTGGCCTGTTGGTCCAAAGTCTGCAGTCTGTCCCAGTGCAGCTCTCTCATCCCAGTTCAAATGGTTTGTTCTTTAATTCAAGCCAACCCCTAGGAGCAAACGCCATTTGCAATGGTTTGGTTCAGCCTGGCCTCGCCAGCTTTCTGGGTTGTTTAATGTCCCGCCAAATGTAATCACTGAATGGACAAGACACTTGCTTCAGATCTTTCTGTAAATGGTGAGTCTGCAAAAACAGCCTCCAGGAGCCACCATCTGGTGTTCACATATTTCTTCTCCATGGCTCCCCAAGCTGCTGTGGTCTTTAGGGAGCCTTTAAAGTGCTATGTTGGACTTTCAGGAGCACCCATGCCCCTGATCAGACCCCCAAATCCCAGACCTGCCCATTCCAACCAGCCCATCAAGTACCACGTGGTCCCCATTCAACAGTGCCTGATGGTGGAAGGACCCTGCTTGATTCTCCATCCTTCACACCACGGATTCTCAGTGAGAATGTAGCTGTACTATAGCACATGTGCATGCTAACAGGGACTTCTGGACCTGATTCTGTGGAAATCACTCTAAGTGAGTTGGAGAGGCCGCCTCTTTAAAAAGGTTGACATGGAGGAGAGAACAGTTGGTAGTGAGAAGGTGCAGGATTTACATGGAAAGTGAAAGTGAAAGTTGCTCAGTCATGTCCAACTCTTTGTGACCCCATGGACTGTCCATGGAATTCTCCGGGCCAGAATACTGGAGTGGGTAGCCTTTCCCTTCTCCAGGGGATCTTCCCAACCCAGGGATTGAACCCAGGTCTTCTTCATTGCTGGCGGATTCTTTACCAGCTGAGCCACAAGGGAAGAATTACAAAATTTAGCTCAACATCAAGGAAAATCTCCCAAACCAACAGATCAAACTCAGTCCCCAAACTCAGGAATGCAGGGCGAAGAGCAGGACCCCAGGGATGCATGTCCCCGTGGCGAGTTCACCCTCCCCATGACATGGGGCAAGTCAGTTCTCAGCCCTGAGCCGCCCCTCCTCCTGATGATGGAGGTGACGTCACAGCTCCAGGAAGGATGCCGGTATGTGGCTTCACTCCTTTGTTCAAAGCGGGGCAATGTCTTTAGCAAACAAAGAACTACTGCTCTCTGAGGATCAGCAGGGGATTAAGAGCCCAGAGATTTATAAATGTCATGGCTCCGTCTGCCCGGCAGGAAAGAACCTGAGACTGAAATGTTGCCTCTACAGACGCGGCAGGATCTGTACCCACACGTGTTTGCCAGTAAGGACTCCCGGGGGAAAAATATTTGACTCAAACTCAGAGTCACTTCAGACAGAAAATGTGGCAATGAAGGAGCCCGTCTGAAATAAATAGTGATGAAAGCGAACATTGATGACACCCCTCATACACGCTGGGTCTGGAGCCCTTAATAAACATTATATCGTTTATATCATCCATTCGACAAATATTTATGGAGGGCTGGCTAGGTGCCAGGTATCATCTGCAGAGGAAGCCACAAACAACAGAGACAAATACTGCTACCTTTGGGAAGTTTACATTCTCCTGGTATATTTTGGGCCTGAGGAAGAGGAGGAGAAGGGAATGAATCGTAGACAAAGTGCACAACCAAAATATGAAACACGTCAGATTGTTCCAAATGCTGGATAAAATATATCAAAAGAGAGATTAGCAGTGTGCGGTGCAAGTGTAAATGGAGCATTCAGGTGGATTCCCTGGTGGGCCAATGGTTAGAGGACTCTGAGTTTTCACTGCCAAGGGTGAGGGTTCCACCCCGGCTAGGGGAACTAAGACCCCCACAAGCTGTGTAGACCACCAAATAAATAAATGGGGTGTTTAGGGAAAGCTCACCTTATGTAAGCAAAGACCTGAGGGGATGAGCAAATATCTGGAGGAAGAAGATTCCAGGCAGAGAGACTGTACAGTCACAAAATTGTGTGACCATCATCATAATCCATTTTGGAATAGTTTCTTTAGCCCAGAAAGTAATATCATGCTTATTAACAGTCTCTTCCCATTTCCTCTCTGCCATCCAGCTCCTAGCAACCACTAACCCGCCTGAATGGACACGTTTCTTTCTGGATGACTTTCATAGTCAAAGGATGAATGACTCTAGCTGATGTGAAGAGAAGAGACAGTGCAGAGATGCAAGGTCAAAGCTAGGAAGCTGGTGATAGGGCTGTTGTAATAAATCAAACAATCTTCACTGCAGGGGAGAGGGAAAATATTATTATGACCGTTTTACAGATCAGCAAACTGAGGTTCATAGAAGTTGACTTAGCCCAAGTCTCAGGCTAGGAAGGGAAAAGGTAATGCCAGGAATCAGCACCCAGTCTATCAACCTCTAGCACCCAGTCTATCATCACTAGTCCTGCCCTGAAGGCTGTGGCAGATTAGATTAGTTCCCCTCTCCCTCCCAATTCAAGTTACATCATCCCTCCCTCGGTCATGTGACTGGCAATGACCAATGGGTTGCTGGGCTTTAAAAGTACTTAAAAGTGGGCTTGCCATCTTCTTCCTTTGCCAGCACCAGCTAGATTAAAATTCCAGGTTGATATTGTTGTTTAGTCCCTAAATTGTGTCCGACTCTTTTGCGACCCCATGGAATATATAGCTTGCCAGGCTCCTCTGTCAATGGCATTTCCCAGACAAGAATACTAGAGTGGGTTGCTGTGCCCTCCTCCAGAGGATCTTCCCGACCCAGGGATCAAATCCGCATCTCTCTCTTTGGCTGCTGGATTCTTCACCACTGAACAACCCGGGAAGCCCATGTAGACACTAACTAGTTGAAGAACAAAGTGCAGGTCTTTGCAGTCTCTTTTAAATTAAAAAAATATCCTGCTTGTTCGTGGTGGGAGGTTTCCAGAACTCTTTTGGACCCATTTGCTTATTTAGCCTGGGAAGCAAACCTGGGAAGAAAATGTTTCTTATTTCTTGTTTTACAGGTGGGGATTGTGGGGTCAAGAACAAAACACTGGCCTCTCTTTCATTCAGGTTGACTGGGCAGCCCAGGTCTCTAACTGCACATCTTCCCAGCTCATTTCCAGCCCTTTCCTGCCTTTCAACCCCTTCTCTTCCCCTGAAGTGTTCATTATAATTATTTTATAATTAGTTAGCTAACACGCCAAGAGGAATCCAGCAGAAATGTCTGATGGCTCAGACCTTAACAGCTCCCACTAAACTCCAACACCCCCTGCCCCCACAGCTCTTCCCGCTCCAAGGAATTTTCTACACAGCCCTTATCACGCTGCATTTTAATTGCTCGGCTTCCACATCCACCTCCCTCACCAGCCTGGGAGCTTTTGAAATGAAGGGCCAAACACTCTCCATCTCCAATACCCAGTGTTTTTCACACTGTCTGACCCAGAGAGAA
This sequence comes from Oryx dammah, assembly GCF_014754425.2. Taxonomy (NCBI): domain Eukaryota; kingdom Metazoa; phylum Chordata; class Mammalia; order Artiodactyla; family Bovidae; genus Oryx; species Oryx dammah. The sequence goes on along the minus strand of NW_024070186.1, from coordinate 165,292,919 downwards.
GACCAAGTACGATTTTTTAATAAATTCACACCAAGGCAGCAACTGGATTTCCAATGTTCAGTTCACCTCAATATGCATTTAATCGATTATAAAACGGAGATGCTGACACCCCAAAGAGGAGTGTGTTAAGCATGTCATTTTGATCTTGCAATTTTTATTTCCTTATTCTTGCACCAGAGACATTTTACCCTACCCTGAGGTAGAGTTTACCAGTCAACGTGCTGGTACATTTTGTGTACACATGTGAGTGTCTGTGTTTATGTATGTACCTGTCACTGTGTGCTTGTGTGTGCATGCATGTGCATGTGTGTGCAAAAATGTGTGTTTGCATGTGTGTGCACGTGGCTATGTGCACATGTGAGTAGGCATGAATGTGTCTGTGTGTGTATATATGAGCATATGCATATATGTCTCTGTGTGTGCATATGCATGCATGTCTCTGTACATGTGTGGGTACAGACGTGCCTATATGTGTGTGCCAGTAAGCATGTGTGTGCATACTCTCCCCATCTTCTCATCCCTTCTTCATTTGCCTCCATCTCTCTCCCCTAAACTTGATCACTGTTCCTGTATGACAAACACAGATAAACCATCAGTGCATGCATGCTTAGTTGCTCAGTGACAGCATGGGCTGCAGCCCGCCAGGCTCCTCCGTCCATAGGGATTCTCCAGGCAAGAATACTAGGGTGGGTTGCCATGCCCTCCTCCAGGGGATCTTCCCACCCCAGGGATCAAACCCAGGTCTTCTGCACTGCAGGCAGATTCTTTACCCTCTGAGCCACCACAGAAGCCCAAACCATCAGTCTTTGATTCAACTGTTAGTGAATTTTATTCATGCTGCCTCCAAATATTTGTAGAGAACCCACTATGACCCCCAGGCACTGTCCTAGGTCCTGAAGACAAAGCAGGGGGATAAAGACAGAAATCCTTCCCTCCCTTGCATCCTGGTGATTATTTCTATCACACACTGCTACTGCTACTGCTGCTAAGTCACTTCAGTCATGTCTGACTCTGTGCGAGCCCATAGATGGCAGCCCACCAGGCTCCCCCATCCCTGGGATTCTCCAGGCGAGAACACTGGAGTGGGTTGCCATCTCCTTCTCCAATACATGAAAGTGAAAAGTGAAAGTGAAGTCGCTCAGTCGTGTCCGACTCTTAGAGACCCCATGGACTGCAGCTTACCAGGCTCCTCCGTCCATGGGATTTTCCAGGCAAGAGTACTGGAGTGGGGTGCCATTGATACTGGTAGAAAATAATCAGCTGTTTGTAAAACTAACAGGGCTGACATGACATACGCTGGAATTTATAACAGGCTATAAGTTGGCAGCAGAAAAGTATTCTTGACACCATTTTGATCTGCAAGAGATTTGCACTGGGTAGAAAGGCCACAAAAGAAGGAAACGGGGACCTTCCCTGGTGTTCCAGTGGTTAAGACTCCACCTGTCCACTGTCAGGGAACACAGGTTCAATTCCCGGTCAGGGAACTAAGATCCCACACGCCACAAGGTGCAGCAGATAAATAATATTTAAATTTTTTTAATTAAAATGTACAAAAGGAAGGAAGCAAACAAACGAAAACCTTAAAACAGCAAAAGTTAGCTGCAGCAGAAAGTCAGTATGAGGGAAAAGATGAATGAAACACATTGTTGTAAAATTTAAACAGAAAATAATTGAGCCCATGAAAATAATGTTAGGACAAACATTTTGATGGGGAAAAAAAATAGAAACAGTTTAGTTGAGCTATAGAGTAACTTAAGTCCTGGATTTAAAAGGCTTAATGGAATTTGCTCCATGAAACACTTGGTTGCAGAAAATTAATGTTGCAAGAACTGTCACATGGGTGCATGTGTAAAAATGTATATGAGGTCAAACGTAGGGGGTGACAGTGGAGACAGGCACACAATAATCTCCATCTGTGTCACAGGGTTCATTGATAGATTCAGCTCCTCAGAGGACTCACAGCATCGGATCCGAGCAAGGTCAGAGACTGCTGGTTTAGCCTCTCTGCTCAGCACTTCTCAAATGTTTTTGCACTTTCAAGTCACCCAGAGGCCTGTTAAAATGCAACAGAACTGGGGCCCTCAGGAGGTCTTGCATTTCTAACAAGCTCCCAGGGGATGCAGAGACCGCCAGTCTGCAGACCACACTCTGAGCACCGCAGACACTGCTGTTCTAGGACTAAAGCACCCCTCATCCCTCCCAGGGCTCAGATCAGCTATCCACATGCATTGCGTCATCGCTTCCTGGAAAAGCGACTGCTGGGAAGAAAAGATCTGCTTTGAAAAAATGCAATGTAACTGCAGGACCCCAGGAGGCCACCAAGTCTGACAGAGCCAGTTCCCCCGGTGTGATTGTTGATTCAGACATTTGCCCGGGTTCTGGGGACCCTCGTTCCCCAATCAGAGAACTTTTAGGGATTCGCTAATCAAATCCTTTCCTAACTCCCCAGGGAGAGAGCAAGGCTTAGCCCAAAGGAAAAAATCACTAAGCGTAGCAGCAGCAAGCTGAAGTGGAAACAGTCTAGACTTTGAAAGCTCAGAGTTCTAGGCTCAAACGCTGACTCCTCTGCTCACTGATCTCAGGCCAGCCAAGACTTTCCTCTGGGCCTCTGTCTTCTCATTTGTATAGTGGGACGATGTGGATGGAATGAGAAATTTCATATCAAACTTGCAGCCCTTAGTCAAAAGAAGATCTGTACATTTTGGCTTCTACCTCCAAAAAAGATGGAACTCTAGTCCCCAAGGCACACGGGGGTGTAGAGATGTTTGGGAAGCCGGAGGTTTCATGGCATCCTTTAAATTGTATTCATAGATGCCAATGACTGAATCTCAAGTCTAGCTGAGACGAGGCCAGAGCCAAAGAACACGCACAAAAAGGCTTATTTTGTCCCCACTGCACTGGATCTCATTTGCTGTGTGCGGGCTTTCTCCAGTTGCGGCAAGCAGAGGCTACTCACTAGTTGCAATGTGTGGGCTTCTCACTTTGGTGGTTTCTCTTGTGGAGAACAGGCTCCAGGAGAGTGAGCTTCAATAGCTGCGGCTGGAGGGCTCAGGAGCGTGGACTCCTCGTAGCTATGGGTGTGCTCCGCATGGTTGTGGCTGGGCTCCACATAGTTGTGGCTCAAGGGTTTAGCTGTCCCCATGGCATGTGGGATCCTCCCGGATTCAAGGATCAAACCTGTGTTCCCTGCATAGGAAGGTGGATCCCCAACCATTGAACCACCAGGGAAGTCCACAGACAAGCTTTTAAAAACAGGATTCACTTGGTGTTTGCTGGGACAAAACAAAGCCAGCCTTGGCAAACACCAGCACCGCTGTTTCTGGACAGAAACTGACTGGTCTCCGGCTTGCTACCAAAATGAATTTACAGTTTCTTTAAGAAAGAAAATAAAAAGAGCAAGTCAAGCACATTTTTTTCCCCTTTCTCAGCCTCGGACGAATCTCAGATCAGTTTCAAAGCACTCAGACTTCAGAAGGATGGGAAACTCAGAGCCCTTGGCTGTGGGCCTGAGTCTGCAATTTTAGGGCATTGGCTCCTAGGGGAGCAGGCTCTGCCAGAGGGGCAGGACAAAGGCTGTGCTCACCTGTGACACTCTCGGTGTGAGGTCCTCCGGAGCCCGGGGAAGGACATGCCCACCACATAAACTGGAACCACTGGGCTCTGATGGGGGATGAGAGTCCAGGCAGGAGAACTGATCCAAAGCAAGACCTGAGACCTGAAGGTGACCAGAGCTCAAACCAGCTCTGCCACATCCAAGCCTCGTGACCCTAGCCAAACCACCTCTGCTCTGAACCTCTGTTTCCACATCTGTAAAGTGGAGATAATAGAACCTACCTCATCAGATGTTATGAGACTTAAATGGGTTAATTGCTAAGGCTTGTGTCCTCCCCCTGGCCCCAAATTCTAATCCTCAAACTGATGCTATCTGGAGGTGGAAACTCTTGGAAGTGATTAAGTCATGAGGCTGAAGCTGTCATGAATGGGCTTAGATCTCTGATGAATGAGACCCCAGAGAACTCCTTCACCCCCTCCTTCTGCCATGGGAAGACATAGTAAGAAGATAGCCATCCATAAACCAGGAGGTGAGCTCTCCCCAGACACTCAAGTTGTTGGTGCCTTGATCTTAGACTTTCCAGCCTCCAAAGCCAGGAGAAATAAATAATAAATCACCCCAGTCCAAGGTATTTTTTAAAAGCTTTTATTGGAGTATTGTCACTATACAATATTGTGCTAGTTTCTACTGTACAGCAAAGTGAGTCGGCTGTATGTTTACATATATCCCCTCTTTTTTTTTTTTTTATCTCCTTCCCATTTAGGTCACCACAGAGCATTGAGTAGAGTTCCTGTGCTGTGCGGTATGTGTCTAAGTTATACGTGTGCATGCTCAGTTGTTTCAGTCGTGTCCAACTCTCTGTGATGCTATGACTGTAGCCCACCAGGCTCCTCTGTCCATGGGATTCTCCAGGCAAGAATCCTGGAGTGGGTTGCCATGCCCTCCTCCAGGGGCTCTTCCCAACCCAGGAATCAAACCTGAGTCTCTTATGTCTCCTGCATTGGCAGGCGGGCTCTTTCCCACTGAGCCACCTGGGAAGGTGCTCTCTGTGTTATACAGAGGATCAACAGTGCGTTTGCATCAGTCCCCGTCTCCCAGTTCTTCTTGCACCGCCCCGCCTCGGTATTTTTGTTTTAGCAACCCATACGGGCTAAGACAGTTCTTATGCAGAGAATGTTTCACACAGGAGCTGATCCATGAAAGGAAGCAGAGTTCTCAGTCCACCCAAAAATAAACCCCGAGACAAGTACTTTCAGCTCGCCGATTGATTTCAGGAAGTGACCCCAGGGGACAGGAATGGGGGACAGAAGATGATGGTGAAACAGTGAAGGAGAGAAGTCTGTGAAGTGCGTGTCCTCAGGTTGGCCACCACCATGCAGTGGGGTTCAGGGTCACTGTCTTGCCAGCAAGCAAACTCCCCTCCACAGATACCCCGGTTACTGCACGCGACCTCTCAGTTCTACCCTCACTGTTCACATCCGTCTGCTCACCTTCAGAATCTGCCTGATTTCCCACAAAGATACAAAGAAGAAAAAGAATTAATATGAGCTGCCATCATTGTGTGTTAGTTGCTCAGTTGTGTCCGACTCTTTGCGGCCCCAGGCTCCCCTGTCCATGGAATTCTCCAGGAAAAAATCCTGGAGTGGGTCACGTTCCCTCCTCCAGGGGCTCTTCCTGACCCAGGGATCAAAGCTGAGTCTCCTGAGTTGCAGGCAGGTTCTTTTACCATCTGAGCCTCCAGTGAAGACCTGAGCCGATATGAATTGAGCACACGACGTGAACCGAGCACATGATGAAACGTGCCAGGCGATTTGTGTGTCACAGAATAACATCCACATGTATTAACAGCTAGGCTCCCCCCAGCCAACAGCCAACCCCTCCCCAAATTCCTGTCGATCCTTCCACAAGTCCAGGATGCTAAGGCTTGCCGTGTTCATTGCTACAGGAAAGGAGATGACAGCAGAAATTTAGGAGGGGGAGAAGAATCTATTCTCTGCTTTGGCGTTTCAGCATAAGCTTTCGAAACAAGAGTTTGAGAGACTCGTTCTCTGAGTTTCAAAATCCTAGGCTGTGAGAATCAGAAGTCAGAGCTCTAAAAGACTCTGGGCAGAGAAATGATGTCATTAATAATAGATTTAGGAGAATTTATAATCAATCAGAATGAGTTTTCCTGCCTTCAAGAGTTGGAGATTGCCAGGACTGAAGAAAGCAAGGAAGATTATACGTCACTGGATCTCTGAGAAAGGGTCCTGAGTCCCACCCCAACGCTTTCCCAGGTCTAGTCGCAGGGGGGATAAGAACAAAAGAAAGAGGACAGGTTTGGGAAACTGAGGAAAGTGAAAGTGATAGTCACTCAGTCCTGCCTGACTCTTTGCGACCCCACGGCCTGTAGCCCACCAGGCTCCTCTGTCTATGGAATTTTCCAGGCAAGACTACTGGATTGGCTTGCCACTCCTTTCTCCAGGGGATCTTCCTAACCCAGGGATTGAACCTGGGTCTGCCGCACTGCAGGAGACCATCTCAGCCACCAGGGAAACCCAGGAAATTGAGAGCTGAGACCTAAATCTTGCTCCTCATGTGAAGGTTGGGGGAAGCATGCCCCAAAATGACCCTCCATAATTATTACCTCCTGAAGGTCATGTCCTTGTGGGAAACCCATCCCCTTGAGTGCAGGTTGGGGTTACTTTTTTTTTTTTAGATTCTTTTGATGTGGACCATTTTTTTAAAGTCTTTGTTGAATTTGTGACAATATTGCTTCTGTTTTATGTTTCAGCTTTCTGGTCATGAGGCATGTGGGATCTTGGCTCCCCGACCAGGAATCGAACCTGCAGTCTCTGCATTGGCCCTCCAGGGAAGTCCTGGGTTGGGATTATTGATGATTCATGAACAGAATATAGCAGAAGCAGTGAGATGTCACTTCCAAGGCCAGGTTACAAAAACACTGGCTTCTGTTCCGGGTTCCTTTTCTCTCTCTCTCTCTGTCTATCTGTTTTTCTCTCTCTCTTTCTCTTTCTCTCTCTCTTGCAGAAGCCAGCTCCCATGCTGTGAGGAGCCCCATAGAGAGGTCCACGTGACAAAGAACTCATTCTTCCAACCAACAGCCAGCAAGAACTTGAGGCCTTCGGTTCAACAGCCATGTCAGTGATGTTGGAAGCAGGGTTCTGCAGCCTCAGCTGATACTCAATTGCAGCTTCTAGGGAGACCCTGAGCTGGAAGCACCCACCTAAGCTGCATAGAGATTCCTGACTCACTGAAACCATGATCTAATAACCATGTGGGGCTTTTATAAATTGATATATTTGGATCAATATATAGCACAGCACTAGATAACTAATACATCATGAAGAAGGCTGAGTGCCAAAGAATTGATGCTTTCCAACTGTGGTGCTGGAGAAGACTCTTGAGAGTCCCTTGGACAGCAAGGAGATCAAACCAGTCAATCCCAAAGGAAATTAACCCTGAATGGTCACTGGAAAGACTGATGCTGAAGCTGAAGCTCTAATGCTTTGGCCACCTGATGCAAAGAGCCGACTCACTGGAAAAGACTCTGATGCTGGGAAAGATTGAGGGCAGGAGGAGAAGAGGGCGACAGAGGATGAGATGGTGGGACAGCATCACTGACTTGATGGACATGAGTTTGAGCAATCTCCAAGAGATAGTGGAGGACAGGGAAGCCTGGCGTGCTGCAGTCCATGGGGTCTCAAAGAGTCAGATACAACTTCGCAACTGAACAACAACAGCATGAAAGGTATCCTGGCGGCAGCTCTGAGTCAGCCTCTGAGCCTGCCTCTACCTCTGCTTGGCTCTGGAAGAAGCGAGATCATTTCCTTCGGAACAAGATCAGCATAAACAAGTCAATCAGAACCAGAAAAGTGGAGAGGCTCTGCCATCAGTATCAGGCATGTGCGACAGAAACTCAGCTGAAACACGGAGAGGGAAAGGGGTCCTATTGACTGCATGGTTAATGCCTGGCCTGAGATTCCCACCTGCCCCAAAGACATCACGTCTTTCACACTCTCAATAGTCCAAGGAGGTCAGTTTTATTAGTTTTATTCCTTTGTCTAGAGAGTTAACACCACTTCCCTAAAATCGATAGCATGAAAGTGGGGAATATGACTCAAACAGAGATCACTGGCTCTGAACTCAGGTGCAGAACTGCTATCCCATGCTGCTTGGCTTTCCTTCCCTGGTCCTGTGATGCCTGAGGGGTGAGGGTGGAGCCTGGCTTCCCCGGTCCTGACTCTCAGGGTTATGCAGACGTGATTTGGACTCTCATTTGAGGCACCAGCTTAGATCCAGGCCTGAGACTCCAGCTCGTGTTTTCTGGGACTGTTATTTATTGGCCGACTAATTGACTCAATTGTTAGCAAAATGATCCCTCTTGTTCAGAAAGGAGAAATAAACAACTCCCCAGACACTTAAAAATCAAGCAGCTGCCTGGTTAGAATGATGATACTCTATGAATAACTTATTAACAGGGGATAGATCAAAACTATCAACTCAAGACTTCCCTGGTGCTCCAGTGGCTAAGATTCCACACTGACAACACAGTGGGGGCCAGGTTCAGTCCCTAGTCAGGAAACTAGATCCCACATGCTGCAATAAGAGTTAAAGCTGCAATGAAGAGAAAAGATCCTTTGGGCCACAACTAAGACCTGGCACAGCCGAATAAATAAATATATATTAAAAAAAAAAAAAAAACTCAGAGGGAATTTTCTGGTGATCCAGAGATTAGGATCCCGCATTTTCCCTGCCAAAGGTGCAGGTTCATTCTCTGGTCAGGAAACTAAAATTCCACAAGCTGCACAGCACAGGGGAAAAAAAAAAACACCACTAACTCAATGGATGATGTCCCACAGAATTCACTTGGTCTCTCTCTCCTGTTTCATCCTTGTCCCTTTTCAGGAGTCTCCTTGTCTAACTTCAGTAGTCAGGGACTAGAAAGTGGTGATAGGTTAGCTAGAGCATACTGGGTGGCTCAGGGGTAAAGAATCCACTTGCCAAAGCAGGAGATGTGGGTTCAATCCCTGGGTCAGAAAGATCCCCTGGAGAAGGAAATGGCAACCCACTTCAGTATTCTTGTCTGAAGAATCCCATGGACAGAGGAGCCTGGTGGGCCAGAGTCCATGGGGTTGCAAAGAGTCAAACATCACTTAGAAACCAAAACAACAACAGCATAATGTAAAGAGCATTCGAACTTATTGGAAAAGGGCCAATACACTACTTCATGCCTCTAGCAGTCAGCATGAGCCAGATTTAGCTACAGTAACAAGCAGACCCCAATCTCAGTGGTTTGACACTACAAAATTTTATTTCTCAATCATGCGTTTCCCTGGGTTAGCCTAACTCTACTCCAAGTAGTCATTCAGGCACCAGGCTGTTGGAAACCCACCAACTGGAATGTGAGCCTCCTCATTTGCTACAGCTGGGAAGGAGAGAGAAGAAAAATGCTCCATTTCTAAAGCTCTCAGCAAGTAAAGGACTTCCCTGGTGGCTCAGTGGTAAATAACTTGCCTGCCAGTGCAGGAGATGTAGGTTCGAGCCCCTAGTCAGGAAGAGCCCCTGGAGAAGGAAAGGATAACCCACTCCAGTATTCTTGCCTAGCAAATCCCATGAACAGATGGCCTACAGTCCGTGGGTTGCAAAAAAGTCGGACATGACTGAAGGACTCAACAGCAAGCAGCATGGTCCCTGCCAGCTCCAAAGGGTCTGGGGAATGTGGCTTTCCATGCATCCAGGAAGGACAGGAGAGCCTGTCTTTGGAGAGTACCAGTGACTAACACTTTCACTTTTCAATAACGGCAGCCACAGTAGCCGCAGTGTCTCCACTAGAGTCATAACCCTGTCTCACGCGGTGGACCCTGCCCGTGCACGGGAGACATTCATAAACCCGAAGTTGCCCTAAAGGACCCTCTTTTTCTTTCTTTTCTCTCCACAACAAAATGAAATATCCCCTATCTTCATGGAGCCAAGGAACACACCCTCCATTTGTTCCAGGATACAATAGGGCTTGGTCAACTGGCTCTGGGTAAAATCAAAGGATGTTAGTGCTTCGAGGGGCCTCCAAGATCATTAAGGCTTGAGTTTTATTGGGAGCAGTTGAGGACAGAAAGATCCAGAAATAGATGGAACAAATCCAGAATTAAACTTTTATTCATCCCTTTTAACAAACATTTTTGAGCGCCTGCTACATCCCAGGAACTAAGTTTTAAAAATAGGGAGACAGAAATATATGAGACTAGCCTTGTCCTCAAAAGGCCCTTGGAAGCAGGGTGGGGGAGATATTGACATGGGAGCAAATAAACAGCAGTGAACAGCACTGTGTGTGCGTGTGTGTGTGTGTGTGTGTGTGTGTGCATGTGTTTGTACAAGAGAGAAAGAGAGACTGATTCTAGGTCCCATGTTGGGACAAAAGAAGAGAAAGGAGGGAGGTGCCTCTACCCTGCAGGGCGAAGGTCAGAGGAAATTTGCAGGAGGAAGTGAGGCCTAATGAAGCTCTGAAGATTAGGAGAAGCTCGTTAGGTGGGGGTGGGCCAGCAGTCCAGGCACAGAGGATGGTGTGAGCAAAGGCAATCTCTGCACCCAGTTATTATATCCAGGTCTCTAGCATGACGTCGGACATTCCCCACCCCGCAACCCAGTCTAGTGCAGTGCCTGATACACAATAGACATTCATTCAGCACCTGTGAACATGCACGCGTGCTCAGTCACTCAGCTGTGTCTGACTCTTTGTGATCCCAAAGACCTCTTTGGAGCTCACCAGCCTCCTCTGTCCATGGGATTCTCCAGGCAAGAATACTGGAGTGGGCTGCCATGCCCTCTTCCAGGGGATCTTCCCGACCCAGGGATTGAACCTGCATCTCTTATGTTTCCTACCTTGGCAGGAGGGATCTTTACCATTAGTGCCATCTGGGATATATCTTATGTTTATCCAGAACATTGTGACTTTGGTGTTGTAGCCTCAGGATAAAGGATGTGAAATCTCATGATTCTAGCATTCCTTACAGAGCAGGGCCGGATGGATGGTCTTCCCCCACCCCATGTCCTCCACCTGTCTTCTGTCTGTGCAAAATTTAGCCACAGAATAAGTTTAATCAGAACAGTGAGAAGATGCAGAAACAAAGGGACATAGACCAATAATAATAGTTGTCAGTAAGCAAAGTCAAGGACCTTTAGTTCCTCTTCATGAGCTACAGATAATACGCTGAGTCATGTCCTGTGACCTGTCTTACAGATACTGAAATCCGCACAAGGTGGAGAAGCTAACTACCTGATGAGCAGACTGTAGCCATGACATAAGCTACCACAATTCCAAGAACTGGCCTCAAAGAAATGGAAACAAACCGACCCTGGAACTGAAGATTAACTGTACTCAAAACAATCAAGATGACGCTGATCAGACCACCACATGACCAATTTCAAAGACGACTGGCAGAGTTGACTGTGCTGTTTCTGCACACAGCCCTCTCCCTCTGCCTATATAAAGCTCTTGCCCACTGATATGCAATGAGAGGGTGGAGAGGGAGGCAGCCTGTGGACAAGAGTCCATCCTCCCCGGGTTGCCAGCATTCAAAGTAAAGCAAACTTTCCTTTCCACCAACCTTGCCTCTTTTTTTTTTTTTTTTTTTTTGGCTTTTAAGCCGCAAGCAGCCAGACCCCACTTTTAGTAACCACTTATTCCGCAAGTTGATTCTCAGGTGTCCTGGGCAGGTGAGGCTTGGGGAAGGAGGCATCCTGAAGCACTGGTCTGGGCATTTCACAGCATCCAGCCTCCCCAGTCTCCACATCTCCAGTCTAGAAACTCAGCATGAAAAGCACTCATTCATTTTCCTCCTGCTGAAGGGTGATTCATTTACTCTCACCTCTGCTCACCTGTTAAGCCTTTTGTATCTGTATTAGCTACAAATGTGTTGCTTAAACAGTACTGCAGTTATGATGCAGAGAGGAGGAAAATGGAATTCGATCACGTTTAGTCTGTTTTAACTGCTGAAGGTAAAAGGAAGTCATTTTCATACCTGATTTTTTTAATTTCTGTAAATTACTCTGATCAGGAATAAAATCCAGTTATTTCCTTGGTTTCCCTGATGGCTCAGCGGTAAAGAATCTGACTGCAGTGCAGGAGACACGGGTTCAATCCCTGGATTGGGAAGATCGCCTGGAGAGGGAAATGGCAACATGCTCCAGTATTCTTGCCTGGGAAATCCCATGGACAGAGGAGCCTGGTGGGCTACAGGCCATGGGGTTGCAAAGAGATGGACACGACTGAGTGGCTAAAGAGCCGCAGTAGCAGCATTAAGCCTAACCAGGGTGAAGCCCAGGTAGACAACTGATAGATGACTACTGAATAAATAAACGATATCCTTTTCCCCCCACATCTAAATTTCCCTTCCTCTTGTCTCCCTCTCACCTTCATCAAAATCAACCTAAAACTACCATTTGCTATGAAACTTGATGTCAAGACACCTTCTCCAGCATCTTGGAGCTCCAGTCATTGGGAAGGGGAAGCTGGAGGCCTTGTCTTTTCACAGGCTTGGCTTATTCCATGAGATGTTCTTTATAAGGGATGATTTTAGTACCATCCTTATCACCAGCCCACTTCTGCTCTGAAGCTCCTCCATCTCTGCAAAGATTTTACAACATTTTTCTAATTAACACGGGGCCCCACGAGGGCTCACAAATACACTTGTTTTTGTGTAGCTCCTTTTTCCTGAGCTTTCCGAATTAAGCCCCTCTTGGAGTTCCAGCCCACGAAGGGGAGAGATTACTTTCCATTCAGTGAAAGAATCAAGGTTAATCAGTAAATGGGGTCTTGTGAATGAAGAAGATACTCATGGGAGAAAAGAAAACAGAATCCGCGAAATAGAGTAATTTCTAGATTGATGAGCTCCTGCACTTGTGAGCCCCAGAGAAGATGGCGATGTCAGAAGTCCTTTCTGACTGTGTATGAGAGATTTGGTAATTGTCATTAAATAACATTAAGGGCTAAAGGAAGGAATTAGGTGTCTGTTACGTGCCACACGAGATAGAAGCTTATAGATTTTTTTAAAATTTTATTGTTGGAGTATAATTGCTTTACAATGTCGTGTTAGTTCTGCCGTACAATGAAGTGAATCAGCTATGTGCATATGTAATTGCCCTCGCTCTTGAGCCTCCTTCCCATCTCCCCCCTCCCACCCAGTAGGTCATCACAGAGCATGGAGCTGAGCGCCAGTGCTATCTAACAGGTTCCCACTAGCCATCGGTTTCACACAAGGCAGTGCATGTATTTTCATGTTACTCTCTCAACTTGTTCCACCCTCTCTTTTCTGCTCTGTGTCCACAAGTTCATTCTCTACATACAGATGTTCATGGGGTCACAAAGAGTCAGACACAACTTAGAGACTGAACAACAACACTGAGAATCTCTGCACCCTAGCAATGGGGTAGGTCTCCGTGAAGTTAATTTCACACTGGTTCCTTTTCTCTGAGAACTGCCTCCCACCTCCAAGGTGAGTTGCTGGTAGCCCTGTTTGCAGCATGTCACCCTGATCATTACCCTACAAGGGACAGACATCAGGCTGAAGCTGGGCCAAATGGGTTCTCTACCCCAGACATCTGAAATTTGGATAAGGAGATAGCCGCATGGCAGAGGCTGGGGGAGTGGCCATCTTCTGCCGGCATCAGCATGGGTAACAAGCAAAAGCTCATCTTGGGAGAAAGAAGCGACCAGTACCTAGGGAGAGGCAGAACAGCTCCCAGGGAGACCGTCCTGCTGGGCCCTTGTGCTTTGAGTTCCTGACCTCAGACCTTGAAGTATCCTTGCTGGGCATGAGTCCAAGAGATTTCCTGGGATCCTTCAGCATTCAGTAGCATTATTTGGATGGAAATGTTAGGGGAAACACTGACCAAAACCACCTGCCCTGGCCAGGTAAAATAACAGTCACTTGCATGAGTTATCTTACAATAGGAGGTCCTGGTAAGGAGCATGAAACTCACAAGACACCACCCACTGGAAGAACTCCGGAAATGTCAAAAGGAGAGAGGAGATGCCTGTTTACATGTCCCACCAGCCTCCCAGAATCCTTCCTGCTGGAATCCATTTTGGCTTAGTGATGCACAAGCCACCAGAAAGGACCCTGAGTCACAGTGATGATGAAAGATAACTCAGAAATTAATCCCATCACCATAAAACCTGAGACTGCAAGCCACATGGCAGAGCAGATCTCCTGGGTTCCCTCACCCTCCTGCTCTCCACCTGGGCACCCCTTCCTAGTAAAATCTCTTGCTTTGTCAGCACATGTGTCTCCTCAGACAATTCATTTCCTATGTTAAAACAAGAGCCCACTCTCGGGCCCTGGAAGGGGTCCCCCTTCCTGCAACAGAAAGCGATAGAATTCAAACCAAGATAAGCAAAATGATGTGAGTTACTGATTCACATACCAATAACTGAAACTCCAGTACTTTGGCCACCTCATGCGAAGAGCTGACTCATTGGAAAAGACTCTGATGCTGGGAGGGATTGGGGGCAGGGGGAGAAGGGGACGACAGAGGATGAGATGGCTGGATGGCATCACCGACTCGATGGACGTTGAGTTTGAGTGAACTCCGGGAGTCAGTGATGGACAGGGAGGCCTGGCGTGCTGCGATTCATGGGGTCGCAAGGAGTCAGACACGACTGAGCAACTGAACTGAACTGACTGAACTGAACTAGAGAGAAGGAGGTGACTTTAGGCACAACTACGCCCAGAGAGAAACAAGTTGCAGTCTCCATCACTCACCCATCTGCCGTCTTTCCATCCCCTATATCCCTGTGTAGGCTTCATGTTCTTTTTTGATAGACAGGTTTGTCTCACATGGTAGGAAACAGGCTGCAAGCCCTATCATTTTAGCTCCAGAACTCTAGAGGCAAACCCTTCCTCCCGCTTCATATCAAAAAACGCAGGGAAAGTCTTTAGACCAGAATTGGAAATATGCTCACCCATCCACCCACCACCAGTCTCTGTTAGCAGGGAAATGACTTACCAAGATTGGCTTTTCCTGCGTCACCTGACCGATTTCTATGGCAATGGGAGTAAGGTCTATGACTGACAGCCTCACCGGTGTCACCTGATTGAAAGAGAAGAAATAGAACGGGAGATGATGAGCGGACCACAGCAAATATTAATGCCTCTTCCAAGAAGGCCTTCTTTCCCCTTGATTAAGCAGTGCAGTTCAGTGGCTCAGTCGCATCCGACCCTTTGCGACCCCATGAATTTAAGCTCTCCTAGGTGACTTTATTCCCAGTCATCAAGTTATCTTAACTGGGCATGGCTATACAATTAAATCAGGAGGAATTTTTGTGATGGAACTGTTCTACTAGTGACTCTACTAAGTCAATATCCTGACTGTGATTTTATTGGAATTTTCAAAATTTTCAAGTTTTCCATTGGGGGGAAATAGGGTAAAGGACACATCATATCTCTCTGTACTATTTCTTACAACTGAATGTGAATCCAAAATGATCTCAACAAAATTAATTTTAAAAAAACTAAAAAGCAAAGTAAAATGAAATCTTGAACAAAGACCCTGCCGCCAAAATTAAATCCAAGCAGAGACTGGCCTCTTAACGGAATCAAATGGAAACCAATTTATGGGCAACAGAACACCATAAATCTTCAGAAAAGCCAGATCCACTTTCTCCTAGATCTTTATTTTGATGACCCCCCAAAAAAAAATGAAGTCCCAACAGGCTCCTTTCATAGCAGCATCAATTCACGTCCACACAGAGATAATTAGAGGGAAGGGTTCAAGAACGTCCTGAAGGCCACAGTTCACATGCCATAAGACATGCCAGAATGTGATAATCAGCCCAGAATTAGCACTAATTCTTCATACATTTCTGAGCACATCAAATATTAAAATACAATTAGGCACTGGGTAAGGGCCTAAAAGTTTTGTCATTAACTTTTAACTGGGTCAGGAAACCAACCAAAAGAAAAAAGTTAAAGGTTGATAACAAGGAGCAGTTTTTCCAACTTAAATCAGGGTCCGGGGGAGTAACAATTTAGTGGCAAGCAAAGATGTTGACTTTGACTTCCCTGATATCTCAGTGGTTAAGAATCTGCCTGCAATGCAGGAGACCTGGGTTCAGTCTCTGGGTCAGAAAGATTCCCTGGAGAAGGAAATGGCAACCCACTCCAGTATTTTTACCTACAGAATCCTATGGACAGAGGAGCCTGGTGGGCTGTAGTCCATGGGGTTGCAAAGAGTCTGACACAACTTAGCAGCTGAGCAACGACAACAAAGACGTTGAAGGGCTTCCCAGGCGGCACTCGTGGTAAAGACCCGCCTGCCAGTGCAGGAGACATAAAAGACGCAGGTTAGATCCCTGGGTTGGGATGATCTCCTGCAGGAGGGCATCGCAATCTACTCCAGTGTTCTTGCCTGGAGAGTCCCGTGGACAGAGGAGCCTGGCAGGCTACAGTCCATGGAATCACAAAGAGTTGGACACAACTGAAGCAACTTAGCATTCATGCAGGCCAAGACTTTGAGATCTGAGTCTTGTATTCAAATTTTGTTTATCTCCTGGGCAGGTCACTTCTATGAATCTCATCTGTAAAACGGACAACCTAGCTATCCTTATCATAGATCTATTGTGGGTGTCCCTATGGCAACCCACTCCAGTGTTCTGCTTGGAAAATTCCATGGACAGAGAAGACTGGCAGGCTACAGTCCATGGATCACAGAGAGTTGGATACAGTTGTGCAACTGAGAATATATATACACACACACACACACACACACATATACATATACATATCTGGGGCTTCTCTGGTGGCTCAGAGATTAAAGCATCTGCCTGCAATGTGGGAGACCTGGGTTTGATCCCTGGGTCAGGAAGATCCCCTGGAGAAGGAAATGGCAACCCACTCCAGTATTCTTGCCTGGAGAATCCCATGGATGGAGGAGTTTGGTGGGCTACAGCCCATGGGGTCACAAAGAGTCAGACATGACTTCACTTTCACTTTCATATACATATTTTATTTTATATATATATATATACATATTTTTCTATATAGAAACACTTGGCATGCAGTAGGTCTTCAGAGAATGGTTAGTTTTTCTTCCACCTGGGAAACAGCACAAAAAAACTCCCGGTGTGATAAATGTGTTTTCATAAAACACAAAAACTGGAATTATACTCCCCATTTAATTAGGAAAAAAAGTTAAATGTTCCTATGGCAGATATTCAAACATATGACACAAAATATTATGATAGCATTGGGTCTTCTCCTCTTGAAAGGGAATGAAGGAGAGGATGCCAGTAAGAAAAATTAAGAGCCAGCAAATCTTCCCAGAGCCTTTCACAGCCATACAATTGGCCAGCAGAAAGGTTCTTAAATGAATAGCCCCTTAAGAAATTAAACAGTTGATGGATGACGCAAACATCTTTGTGGCTGGCTTATTAACAAGGGGAAACAGACACAGAGAGGACTTCTACATACTTTTCTTGTCCCCTAATTTTATTGAAAACACTGCAAGTGAAGCAACAGCACTGCCATTAGTGGGAGCTGAGTTGCTACCTCTCTACCAGGCATTAGTAACCAAAAAAAAGAAAAGGAGGTGTTTATCTGCAAACCATTTCAACTTCTTGCAGCTTTGTGCTATAAGAAAAACAATAAAGCAACAATATAATAAAGAAACTGTTCAATGCATTATCCATTCTCCCCTTCTCCTCACCAATAAAGTCCTAACTTTATTCTGACTGGCCATCTGCCTGGTTAAAAACTACATTTCCTAGGCTCCCTTGAGGGGGGAGTGACCATGTGATACAGTCTAGCCATTAAGAAGTAGGCAGAAGTAACCAGATGAGTGTGTTCATTATTTCTTGCTGGATAACAAATTACCCTCAAAACAGCAACTTGAAACAAAGAACATTTATTATCTTACTTTCTGTGGGTCAGGGATCTGGCAGCAAATTAGCTGGATGCTTCTGGCTCAGCCTTTCATAAGGTCACTGTCAAGCTGAATATATTCATAAATATTCATATTTGTCCTGCAGCTAGAAATTATTCTACCCACTTTACAGATGAAGAAACTGAGGTTCAGAGGTGTTAAGTGACTTTCCTAACTAATAAGTTTTAGGAGCTAGATTCTAATTCAGGTCTGACTGCAGTGTCCCTTCTGCTACACCAAACAGTTGATTTGGGATTGAAATAAGTATTTATCAATAATAACAATAATTTCTATTTATTGAGCCCCCATTCTGGGTCCAGCAATTTACTGGCTTATCATTTCATTTAATCCTAACTACCATTCTGTGACGTAAGCACTATTTTTTAAAATTATATTTCTTTATTTTTAATTGATTGATGATCGCTTTACAATATTGGTTTGATTTCTGCCATACATCAACGTGAGTTAGCCATGGGTGTATGTGTCCCCTTCCTCTTGAACCTCCCTCCCATCTCCCCGTTTCCCACCCCTTAAGGTTGTTACAGTGCCCTGCTTTGAGTTCCCTGAGTCATACAGCAAGTTTCCATTGGCTTTTACCCTCGTTTTGCTAATGGGTAAACAGAGGCTCAGACAGGTTAAGCACATTAGCCAAATCCTGGTGGCTCTGCAGGACTGTAGGCAGGACTGGATCCAGGTTCATTAGAGGCTCAGGGACCAGGGCCCATGTGACCCTCATGCCAGGAATTGGGATGTGGCAGCCAGAGACGGACAAGAGGAGGTGACTGGCTGCTTAGCACGCAAGTTGCACCCTCCTATGCTCTTTGTTTGTGGTAATGACCTGTTTACTGAGGACCAGAGCAAGAAGTCGAGGTGCCCAATCCAGTCCTAGAGAGAAATCATCAAGACTACGCCTGAGGGGGACTCCCCTGGTGGCCCAGTGGCTAAGATTCTGTGCTCCCAAAGCAGGGCATCCAAGTTCGATCCCTGGTCAGGGAACTAGATCCAACATGCTCCAACGAAGATCAAAGATCCTGCATGCCGCAACTAAGACCCAGCGCAGCCAAATAATAAATAAAATAAAAATAACTATTTTTTAAAAGACCACATCTGAGAAGTTTCGTGTGTGTTATTGAGCTAGGGAAGGAGCTTGTCTGTCTAGCTTGTCTCTTTTTTTTTGGCTGGTATCGGCTGCTCCGAGATTTGACCCGTGGCTGACTTCCCACGTCTAAGCAGAAAACAGAAATAGATCACAGAGGACACCAAAGAAACAGGTGGATTTGGCACCTCTAAAAGGGCATTTTAAAGTAGGCACTTTAACAGAATTTGTGACTTTTTATTTTCAAGTCCACCCTTCTTCCTATGGTTTACTGATAGCCTGTTGGGAAGAATTTCCAATCGTGTGTCCATTCCAATGCACTATAGACTGCTGAGGTGGGGTAGAGACTCAGCTCACATATCCAAGGGCAGGCTCTTGAACCCAGGCCAGACAATCCCAATCCCTGAAGCCAAAGGGCATCTTGGGTGGCCAGGTTCAGAGAGCAGCAGGAGCGTCTCGTGTGCCTACACTGTGGTCACTTCTCTGCAGCCTCTGAAGCACCCTTGGTTCCCACCTATGTATCCACTTGTTCCCCTGATTCTATAAGGCCCTGCATCCTTCAAAAGGTTACTGTCTTTGCTTAATTCAAAAAGTATTTCCGATGCTGGCCTCTAAGAGAGCTTAAAGTCGAACGGCACACTTCCTCTTTTCGGGGAGCCAGTACCCTCATGAACCTGCTGCCACTCCCATGCACTGAACGAGTGGCTGAGTGTGCTTTCCAAGACTCTTTCTAGTTGCATAAAATAGAAACCAATCCAAGCAAGAGTAAACACCAAAACACAACCAGAACACTTATTATAAGGGTAAAGCAGTGAACCATGGGTGCCGATGGCAAGTCTTTGAAAGCTGGCCAAATAGGACCTCACTTGTTTGGTGAATTTCACTCAATGATTTGGTTTGGTTCCACCCCCTCCAGGAAGTCCTCCTTGACTCTCGAGATTTTTTTTCTGTCTCTGTCATTCCTTGGACACTTCTCTGTGCATTTGAGAAAGCACAAGATCTGTTATCTCATATATGTATGTATGTATAAGTTTGTGTGTGTGTCTGTGTGCCTGTGTGTCTGTGTATATCCCCTTCACAGATCACAGCCTTGTCATGACGAAGGGGCTTGTGTAACTCAGTGGAGCTGCAAGCCATGCCATGCAGGGTCACCCAAGATGAATGGGTAGTAGTGGAAGAGTTCTGATAAAATGTGGTCCACTGGAGGAGGGAAGGCAAACCACTCCAGTATTCTTGCTGCGAGAATGGTATGAAAAGGCAAAAAGATATGACACCAGAAGATGACCCCTCCCAGGTCGGTAGGTGTCCAATGTGCTACTGGGGAAGTGTGGAGAAATAACTCCAGAAAGAATGAAGTGGCTGGGCCAGAGCAGAAACGACCCTCGGCTGCAGATGTGTCTGGTGGTGACGGTAAAGTCCAGTGCGGTAAAGAGCAATACTGCACGCATGTTTATGTGCATACTGTATATGTGTGCGTGTCTGTATGATTACATGTACATTGTGCGTATATATGTGCACGTGTGTATATGTCTGCATATGTGCATATATGTATTGTGGGGGAGAATAACTGTCTATCATTCAGATTACCCTGCTACTCTCCACAGTTTCTCCAGTGAAGAAACTGTGACACACGAGGACGGGTTATAAACCCCACGCAGTGTGGAGAAGGAAAGACGCGGGGGTCTCTGACAGCATACAGCAGGGAGACCCGGCTCAGTCTAAGAGGTGAAGGAACCTTCTAGGAGGAGGTAACCCCCTGCCCCAAAGCTTGGGACACCGGGTAGGAGGCGGAGGGGAGGCCATGGTGTCCCACACAGGAGACGGATGACGGAAAGACCAGGATAACAGCAAGAGAGAGGACTGCACGTCTTCGCCTTAAGCACTGTGGTGAGGCTGGTGGCCAGGCGCAGATGGGAACGTGGTGAGGGGTAGGTTTGGGAAGGGCCGTTGGTGTCACTGGGGAGAGTGGCCACTGCCCTGGGACCCGCGCTCATCTGCCTGCTGAGGAGCAGCGCGCTCCCGTTTGCATTTTAGAGAGTTTGCTCCGCCTCCTTTTCAGAGAGCCAATGACAGCAGAGCAAGTGTGGGGCGGGGCGGGGGGGGGTGTTGGGGTGGGAGGGGAGCGTGTTGGGGTGGGAGGGGGGACCCCTGGGAATGTGCGATCCTTCAGGACCCAGACCCGAAACCACAAAGCAAGGCAGGGAGTGTGCCGCCTGCAGGCAGAGGGTTCTGTAACAGGTCTGATGCTTCTGCGGCCAAGTTCAGTTCAGGTCAGTCGCTTAGTCGTGTCCGACTCTTTGCGACCCCGTGGACTGCAGCAGGCCAGGCCACCCTGTCCATCAGCAACTCCCGGAGTTTACTCAAACTCATCTCCATGAGTCGGTGATGCCACCCAACCATCTCACCCTCCGTCGTCCCCTTCTCCTCCTGCCCTCAATCTTTCCCAGCATCAGAGTCTTTTCAAATGAGTCAATTCTTCACATCAGGTGGCCAAAGTATTGGAGTTTCAGCTTCAACATCAGTCCTTCCAATGAATATTCAGGGCTGACTTCCTTTAGGATGGACTGGTTGGATATCCTTACTGTTCAAGGGACTCTCAAGAGTCTTCTCCAACACCACAGTTCAAAAGCATCAATTCTTCTGTGCTCAGCTTTCTTTATAGTCCAACTCTCACATCCATACATGACTACTGGAAAAACCATAGCTTTGACTAGATGGACCTTTGCTGGCAAAGTAAAGTCTCTGCTTTTTAATATGCTGTCTATAACTTTTCTTCCAAGGAGCAAGCATCTTTTAATTTCATGGCTGCAGTCACCATCTGCAGTGATTTTGGAGCCCCCCAAAAAATAAAGTCTGTCATTATTTCCACTGTTTCCCTTCTATTTGCCTGCTGCCAAAGCACTTAGCAAATTTCTGCTTTTATCAGAAGCAAGCTGGCCTTGTCCAGAGAGCTCAGGACCAGTCCTGGCCCTCCTGGGAGAACACAAATGCTGAAGCTGTAATTGCTCTTTTCTAAGGCTCCCTCATTAGGGACAAGAATGGTCAGCATCTCTCCTCAGCTGCTGCTGGTCTCCCAGGGACAATTCTAGGAAGCCTGCCTGCTCCTCCACTGTGGGAAAAGGCTCCCAGAGGCTGCTGGGTTTCATTGTGCCTCTAACCCTCTGTATCTGCCTACAGATACAGAGCCGGGGGGGGGCCCGATCTGGCTTCCCGGCCCCAGGCCTCAGGTTCTCAGCTATTTCCTTTCACCTGAACAGCATATGTGAACTGAAGACAGTGGCAGGAGATATGGGTGGGGGGAAAAAAACAGCAAGTGGTAAAATATATAGAAATGAGAGATGGAGCCCCCGGGGTCCAGTCCCAGCCATGAATTTGTTGAGTGACATTAGGCAAGTTATGTCTCCTCGTTGTTGTCTCCTTTATAAAATGGGATAACAACAATACCAACCTGCAGGATTGTTGTGCAAAGTAAGCCCTCCATGAGAGCACTCAGAATGTGTCTTGCACTGAGTGAATAAATGCCCAATAAGTGTTAGCAATTGGTAGGGACTTCTCTGGGGGTCCAGTGGTTAAGAAACTGCCTTCCAATGCAGGGGACATGGGTTTGAACCCTGGTGGGGGAACTAAGATCCAGCATGGAGCAAGGCAACAAAGCCCACGTGCCACAAATACTGAGCCCACATGTTCCAAAACCCCTGTGCTACAATTAGAGAAGCCCTCGAGCACAGCAACTAAGACTCAATGCAGCCAAATAAATGTTTTAAAGGGTTAGCTATTGGTAAACAGAGGGAAAATGGAAGACAGAGGGAGAGGGAAGAGAGGGAAACTATATGGGAAATACACATATTGCATTGGAGAAAAAAATGTTGCTTCTTCCAACACATCAGATGACCATATGTTAATTCAGTGATTACCTTGTGGGTGTCCTAAGTCGCTTCAGTCGTGTTCAGCTCTTTGTGACCCCATGCAGCCTGCCAGGCTTCTCTGTCCATGGGATTCTCCAGGCAAGAATACTGGAGTGGGTTGCCATTTCCTTCTCCAGGGGATCTTCCCAACCCAGGGCTCAAACCTGAGTCTCTTATGTCTCCTGCCTTGGCAGGTGGGTTCTTTACCACTAGCGCCACTTGGAAAGTCCATTCAGGGTCTACTGTGTTCACATGTGTTATTTAAGTTATCCTTCTAAACAACACCTGTGGGCAGGTATTATTATTTCTATCTTATCACATGAGCACACTGGAACGCAGACAGGTAAGGTGTCTGTCTCACAGCTCAGTGAGATTGGACTGGGAGTCCATGTCCTCCAGAGCTTGGCCGTGTCCTCTTCTGACTGGTGCCACGATGCTTCAGACAGAGAAACTGACACCTAGGTCATTCTAATCCCTCAGCAGGGATATACTCTAACCCATTATTTTGTCCCCAGAACCCTTGAGCACTGGCTTGGCCATTGGTCCATGAGTCTTCTCCCAAACCCTACCCCCTACCCCAAACCCTACTGTGAGCCTATAGAGGGCAGGAGACTGTGATGGTTCCATCTGGGATGCTCTGTGATCTGATCCAAGGTAGTGACTGAATCGACACGACAGACTTGCATTGAAACAATTTCTTCAGAGTAAGAGCCAAACAACAACAGCCATCTGTCAATCTGCCAATTTCCGTGGTGTAAATTCTCCTGCTGAGACCATTTCAAGCTACTTGATTTGAGTCCTTCAGTTCAGTTCATTTGCTCAGTCATGTCCAACTCTTTGCAACCCCATGAATCGCAGCACAACAGGCCTCCCTGTCCATCACCGACTCCCGGAGTTCACTCAGACTCACGTCCATCGGGTCAGTGATGCCATCCAGCCATCTCATCCTCTGTCGTCCCCTTCTCCTCCTGCCCCCAATCCCTCCCAGCATCAGAGTCTTTTCCAATGAGTCAACTCTTCGCATGAGGTGGCCAAAGTACTGGAGTTTCAGCTTTAGCATCATTCCTTCCAAAGAAATCCCAGGGCTGATCTCCTTCAGAATGGACTGGTTGGATCTCCTTGCAGTCCAAGGGACTCTCAAGAGTCTTCTCCAACACCACAGTTCAAAAGCATCAATTCTTCGGCGCTCAGCCTTCTTCACAGTCCAACTCTCACATCTATACATGACCACTGGAAAAACCATAGCCTCGACTAGGCAGACCTTAGTCGGCAAAGTAATATCTCTGCTTTTGAATATGCTATCTAGGTTGGTCATAACTTTTCTTCCAAGGAGTAAGCATCTTTTAATTTCATAGTTAGCAAGCACCAACTGTGTGCCTAGCCCTAAGCCAGTGGCAGAGCAGGACCCAGAAGTCAAAACGGACACGATGTCCATCCTCAAGGAACGTAGTGATATGGTGGGATGAAATGAAGTTGCTCAGTCACATACAACTCTGAGATCCCATTGACTGTAGTCTACCAGTCACCTCCATCCATGGAATTTTCCAGGCAAGAGTACTGGAGTGGGTTGCCATTTCCTTCTCCAGGGGATTTTCCCAACCCAGGGATAAAACCCAGGTCTCCACATGGTGGGGTGAGGGGAGCCTTATCTGTAGCCTTTGCCAATTTCCATGGTGTAAATACTCCCACTATGGCCGTCTGAAACTGTGCTGTGCTTAGTCACTCAGTTGTGTCCGACTCTTTGTGACCCCATGGACTGTAGCCATGAGCAGGCTCCTCTGCCCATGGGGATTCTCCAGTCAAGAATACTGGAGTGGATTGCTATGCCCTCCTCCAGGGATCTTCCCATCTAGGGATCGAACCCTGGTCTCTTGCATTGCAGGCAGAGTTTTTACCAGCTGAGCCACCAAGGAAGCCCAAGAAAACTGGAGTGGGTAGCCTATCCCTTCTCCAAGGGATCTTCCTAACCCAGGGATCGAACCCAGGTCTTCCGCATTGTGGTCAATTTTTTACCAGATAAGCCACAAGGGAAGCCCAACAATACTGGAGTGGGTAGCCTATCCCTTCTCTGGGGGAACTTCCTGACCCAGGAATCGAATCAAGGTCTCCCGCATTGGAGGCAGATTCTTTACCAGTTGAGCTACTAGAGAAGCCGCATTTGAAGCTACCCATCACCAAAAATGGGGTCAGGAAGAACTGCTGATGCCAGCACATCACCATTTTACAGGCTTGTCGGAGAGACAGACAATAAACAAGCAAGTGAAGAAATAAAATAATAATAAC
The DNA here is from genome assembly GCF_014754425.2 of Oryx dammah. Lineage (NCBI taxonomy): Eukaryota > Metazoa > Chordata > Mammalia > Artiodactyla > Bovidae > Oryx > Oryx dammah. The sequence goes on along the minus strand of NW_024070186.1, from coordinate 165,268,168 downwards.
CAATTGGCCTATGAATAAAATACACAGGGCACTCTGACAGAAAGAGGGATGCCACATTTAAGCTGAAAACTGTGCAGAGGACTCTCTGCTTTTTGAAAAAGCCATAATGCAGTTTTTCAATCCAAATGATTCTCCGCTGTTATTCACGGAGACTTACTGGAACCGACAAATCCATTTTCCATCCCTCCTCCAGGGGCCGCCTCCCCAAGCAGACCCTTTACCTGTGGGCTCTGTCTGGGAGGAGAGATGATCCCTTTCCCACAGGACTCGGCAGCCAAGGGAGGTTAAACTGATTATGGTTTCTCATTTCCCCCTTCTCACAGGATAATGTCTTCCTCCCTGATGTCCGTTGTCATGGGAGTCCCACTGAATCAAATCGATAGTGTCACGTTTTAGACTGATGTCAAACCCGAGAGGAGCTGGGTTTTCTTCCTCCACTTTTAACACGTATCATGTAGCCACGGGGCGCCAGAGAAACGCTTTGTATGATTTAATTTTATGTATTTACTAACATTGGGAAATATCCCCATTGGCCTTTTTCTGTTCAGATTAATCCTAAATGAAGACTCAGAGAAACAGTGAAAACATTGATTTCTTTTAATTCCCTGTGAGAGTCACTGGCATGAGCAGTTACTTCTGTGCATGCTGGCAGCGCATAATCTGAGTTTTCATTCTAGCTCCACCCTCTACTCACCACATGTGAAAGCAAATGTCGCTCAATTGTGTCCGACTCTTTTCGACCCCATGGACTATACAGTCCATGGAATTCTCCAGGCCAGAATACTGGAGTGGGTAGCCTTTCCCTTCTCCAGGGGATCTTCCATCCAGAGATCGAACCCAGGTCTCCCACATTGCAGGCAGATTCTTTACCAGCTGAGCCACCAGGGAAGCTCAAGAATACTGGAGTGAGTAGACTATCCCTTCTCTGGGGGATCTTCCTGACCCAGGAATTGAACCAGGGTCTTCTACACTGCAGGCAGATTCTTTACCAACCTAGCTATCAGGGAAGCCAACTCATTACATGGATGTGAGTATTCCTTTATTTTCCTGTCTATGAGATGGGCATCAAGAAACCCAGCTCATAGGGGTTGTTGGGAGGATTAAATGAATTAACACAGGCAAAGTCCTTAAAAGAACACCAGAAAGTTTTAGCATTATTATTCCATTTCCCTTCTTGTGTTTGATTTCTCAGATACCTACCAGGTGCCAAGTCCTGAACTAGGATCTTTGCTGATATGATCTCACTCAAAGGTTTGCTATTTTGCTCATCTGGGATTTTTCTGCATGAACTTTGATGTGCTAAAATATTGCATTAGGGACTTCCCTGGTGGTCCAGTGGTAAAGAATCCACCTGCCAATGCAGGAGACACAGGTTTGATCCCTGATTCTGGAAGATCCCACATGCTGTGGAGCAACTAAACCCTTGTGCCACAACTACTGAGCCCACACTTTATAGCCCAGCTCCACAACAAGAGAACCAATGTAATGAGAAACCTGCTCCCCGCAGCTAGAGAGTAGCCCCTGCTCCCCACAACTAGAGAGAGTCCACACGCAGCAAACAAAGACCCAGGGCAGCCAAAAATAAATAAATACGATTTTTAAAAATAATCATTAAAAATGGCTTCCCTGGTGGTTCAGTGGTAAAGACTGCCTGCCAGTGCAGGAAACACAGGTTCGATCCCTGATCTGGGAATATCCCATAGGCCCCAAAACTAAGCCCATGCACCAGAACTACTGAGCTTGCCCTCTAGAGCCTGGGAGCCACAACGAGCAAAGCCTGTACATTCCACCCCCTCTGCAACTAGAGAAAGCCCGTGTAGCAGTGAAGACCCAGGACAGCCAAAAATGAATAAATAAAGCTATTTTTTAATAACAATAATAATTTTTTAAATATTCCATTGGTGTATGATTTCTCTCAACTGCTAAGTTTGGTGGCACCCCCCCCCTTACATTTTGCACCCAAGGCAAGTGCCTCACCCCGCTTCCCCAGTCTCAGCCCTGGTAGGTGCACAGTGAACATGAGCCCATGTTCTGGTGTTTCTATATCCCCCACCCCAACCCCTGCTGCTATCTGTTCCTCAGTCACAGCTTTATTAATCTCACCAAGTTCCGGTATGAAAAGAGAATCAATGGTGAAATTAGATAGGGCAGAAGAAAATGTTCATCCTTGGCTCCCTGCTCCCAACTGGTTGCTAAGAGCTTCAAGAAAAGGTGACTTTGAAGACAGGACCCCTGCCTAATGGCTCTCTTTGGCTCTGATGGATGTGCTGTGACACAGACAGCCCAAGCTCCGTGAGGGTGTGTGGGTAGGAGGCCTGGACATTTTTCCCTTCTCAGGGACAGACAGCACAGGGCTGCAGATCACGGGCTAGTGGAACGTCAGACCTCTTAGAAGGAGAAGAGATGCTCGCGGCCGAGAGTGGGGGCTCATTCATTCTCTGGTTCATTTTTCGTGTCTCCATATAACATCCACTCTGTAAAACCAGGGACTTGATCTGTTGTGTTCACTGTCTCAGTCCCCATTTGGCTCCCAAGCATATGGCAGAGAGTAGAAGCTCCACCCTTTCCTGAGCCCATGTTGAATGAATGGTCCAGCGATAAGCAGAAAGTAACAGAATTCCTAAAGAAAATCAACCCTGAATATTCATTGGAAGGACTGATGCTGAAGCTGCAATACTTTGGCCACCTGATGTGAAGAGCCAACTCATTAGAAAAGACCCTGATGCTGGGAAAGATTGAAGGCAGGAGGAGAAGGGGACGACAGAGGACAAGATGGTTGGATGGCATCATCCGCTCAATGGACGTGAGTTTGAGCAAGCACCAGGAGATAGTGAAGGACAGGGAAGCCTGGCGTGCTGCAGTCCATGGGATTGCAGAGTCGGACACGACTGAGCAGCTAAACAATAAGCAGTTCTAATATCTCTTGGGCCAATGTTGAACAAATCATCCAATGATAGGCTGAAAGTAACAGAAGTCAACATGGGCTGTGCAGGTGGCCGTAATGGAGCAGGGTAGGCTGTCCCCTCAGTATCCCCACCATGCATACAGCCTCCCACCCCCAGCTGCTCATAACCTTTGTGTGGGGAGGGACATGGAATAGTGGCAGGGCGGGGTGGGAGGGGATCCTGAGAGCTGACTCTGATTGGGAAATGGAGAGTTTCTAGAATAGGCTGCCTCTCTCCACGGTTAGTCCAGAACCCTACTTTGACTCCCTATATGGGAAAATCATTAAGCAACCACTAAATCCTCCGAAGAGTCTGCCAGTGAAGTAGTCTGTCTTCAATGTCAAGACTCCAACATCTTGGGACCTGAACCCTAAGGTGAGATGGATTCCATTAGTATAACCCTTAGTGGGCATCACGGGTGATTCTGCTCTTCTTTAAAAGGATGAGCTTGGGACTTCCCTGGTGGTCCAGTGGTTAAGAATCTGCCTTCCAATGCAAGGGATGCCAGTTGGATCCCTGGTCTGGTAACTTAGATCCCACACGCCTTGGGGCAACTAAGCCCAGGAGCCACAACTACAGAGCCTGCGCATTCTAGACCCCATGCTCTGTAACAAGAGAAACCACAGCAATGAGAAGCCCAAGCACTGCAACAAAAAGTAACCGCTGCTCTCAGAAAGCCCACACGGCACAGCAAAGAGGAAAGTTTCTTAAAAAATAAATAAATAAAAGGATGAACTTGAGCCCATGTCTTAATGTACCTAAATGCACCAAGTACAGAGCATGCCAGAAGATGGGTGAGGTTGCCCTCTTCATATTATTATGTGGCACTGTAGGTCCTCAGGGGATGGACATGGGATGCACATGTCATGGGTTGAATCTTGTCCCCTGAAAAGATACATTAAAGCCCTAACCCCCAGTACCTGCAATGTGACTCTATTTAGAAATAGAGAAGTTGTAGATGTAAGCAGGTGAGGTCATTAGATCGTACGATTTAACTGTATTTATAATTATCCAATGAAAGTGAAAGTGAGTCACTCAGTCGTGTCTGACTCTTTGCGACCCCATCATCTATACAGTCCATGGAATTCTCCAGACCAGAATACTGGAGTAGGTGGTCTTTCTCTTCTCCAAGGGATCTTCCCAACACAGGGATTGAACCCAGGTCTCCCACATTGCAGTGGATTCTTTACCAGCTGAGCCACCAGGGAAGCCCAAGAATACCGGAGTGGGTAGCCTATCCCTTCTCCAGGGGATCTTCCTGACACAAGAATAGAACCAGGGTCTCCTGCCTTGCAGGCAGAGTCTTTACCAGCTGAGCTACCAAGGAAGTCCCAATTATCCGATACTGGCATCCTTTTAAGAAGGAAATTTGGACACAGGAATAGATGCCACGTGACGGCAGAAGCAGAGATGGGAGCAAGTGATGGGTCCAAAAGCTAACAGGAATAAAGGAAAAGGGACGGATTCTCATTTAGAGGCTTGAGAGGGAGCATGGTCCAGCCGACCCCTTATTTCAGACTTCCAAACTCCAGAACCAAGAAAAGATAAATTTCTGTTGCTTTAAGTCACCTCATCTCTGGTCATTTGCTGCTGCAGCCCCAGGAAACTCATACAGCATGTGAGTTAACATTATCTCATTGTCACAATCTGCAGGTGTGACACACCCATTGCTTCAAATGGGTGTGGACACACATAGTCCAGGACACACATAGTCACGCCTCTGACTCCCCCGAACATCCCCCACAACCTTGAGGCCTGAATTCCTGACACCAAAGCTAATGTTTCCTTTTAACCTGCACAAAGCTATTTTTATTCCAACCTCCAGGCCTGGTTTTGTTGAGCTCCAATTAACGAGGTGTCTGAGCCCTTCCAGGAGGTCTCAATAGAACTGCATAATTAGTCTCCTCTGTTTGCTCGAAAGAAAAAGTGAAAGTGCAAGCCACTCAGTTGTGTCCCATTCATTGCGACCCCATGGGCTCTCCAGGGCACAATACTGGAGTGGATAGCCTTTCCCTTCTCCAGGGAATCTTCCTGACCCAGGGATTGAACTCAGGTCTCCGAAGCTGGCATTAAAAAGAGGCAGGAACTCCAAGTCCTGCCTGGCATCCTCATTGTGCTGTCCCTTAAAGGATCAGCCTCTGGGATACCAGCATCCCTGTGTGGGTGCTCTTGACCATTGTCCAAGGGCAGAGTTCAGGCAATTGCATCATCAACAGATTGCCCCAGAGATACTGGGCTCCTCAAAGCCCCATCTTATTAACCCTCATGCACAGAGCTGCCCACACCTGGGTGCTTTGGGGTTCCAGTCGCAGCTCATGCACCTTTGGAAAAGAGTGTTCTCTCCAGTTTTTCCTTCCTCCCTGTGGTCAGATGGTGGGGTGGGCAGTTTCTGGGGAGAGACCAGGATTCCCCAGCCTGGTTTACATTGGAAGATGGGAGACAGTTTCAAGGTGTGCTGAGCGGGTGAGAAGGGCGACCAGAAGTAGGACCTTCCTGGCGCCTTCCCAGCCCTGCTTCGGGAGAAAGCCTCTGCCATGTCCTTAACAACCTCCAATGCCTTCCAGGGACTTCCCTGCTGGCTCAGTGGTTAAGAATCCACCTTTCAGTGCGAGGGATGTGGGTTCAATCCCTGGTCAGGGAATTAAGATCCATGTGCCATGGGCCAACTAAGCCCGTGCGCCACAAAGAAAGATCCATTGAAACTAGGATCCATTGCGGCCAAAAATAAATTTTAAAATTTTGCGGGGACCTCCCTGGTGGTCCAGGAGAAGGCAATGGCACCCCACTCCAGTACTCTTGCCTGGAAAATCTTATGGACGGAGGAGCCTGGTAGGCTGCAGTCCATGGGGCGCTAAGGGTCAGAAACGACTGAGCGACTTCACTTTCACCTTTCACTTTCATGCGCTGGAGAAGGCAATGGCAACCCACTCCAGTGTTCTTGCCTGGAGAATCGCAGGGACCGGGGAGCCTGGTGGGCTGCCGTCTATGGGGTCACACAGAGTTGAACACAACTGAAGTGACTTAGCAGCAGCAGCAGCCCTGGTGGTCCAGTGGCTAAGACTCATCGCTCCCAATGCAGGGGGCCTGGGTTCTATCCCTGGCCAGGGAGCTAGACCCCACACGCCACAACTGAGACTTCTCACACCTTAACTAAAGATTCAGCATGCCACAACAAAGACCTCTGGCAGCCAAATAAATAAATAATAAATTTTAAAAAAAATTTTTAATGTGGGGGGAGAAAAAAAGAATGCCTTCCAGACCTGATTGATTCTTGATTAGATTTCCAGAACTGGATCAAGGAGGGACTTACTTGTTCATTTGGTAGGAAGTCTATATGGCTACATCTATCAGAGGCAGAAGAATCCACCCAGTAAATCTGTTCACTTAGCAAATATTTATAGAGGATTGAGAGTATTGGAGGGCCTGTCCCAGATACAGTGGACACACAATGAACTGGTTTATACAGCTTTTGCTTTCAGTTCAGTTCAGTTCAGTCACTCAGTCGTGTCAAACTCCCTGCGACCCCATGAATCACAGCACGCCAGGCCTCCCTGTCCATCACCAACTCCCGGAGTTCACTCAGACTCACGTCCATCGGGTCAGTGATGCCATCCAGCCATCTCATCCTCTGTCGTCCCCTTCTCCTCCTGACCCTAATCCCTCCCAGCATCAGAGTCTTTCCCAATGAGTCAACTCTTCGCATGAGGTGGCCAAAGTACTGGAGTTTCAGCTTTAGCATCATTCCTTCCAAAGAAATCCCAGGGTTGATCTCCTTCAGAATGGACTGGTTGGATCTCCTTGCAGTCCAAGGGACTCTCAAGAGTCTTCTCCAACACCACAGTTCAAAAGCATCAATTCTTCATCACTCAGCTTTCTTCACAGTCCAACTCTCACATCCATACATGACCACTGGAAAAACCATAGCCTTGACTAGATGGACCTTTGTTGGCAAAGTAATGTCTCTGCTTTTGAATATGCTATCTAGGTTGGTCATAACTTTTCTTCCAAGGAGTAAGCATCTTTTAATTTCATGGCTGCAGTCACCATCTGCAGTAATTTTGGAGCTCAAAAAAATAAAGTCTGACACTGTTTCCACTGTTTCCCCATCTATTTCCCATGAAGTGATGGGACCAGATGCCATGATCTTCGTTTTCTGAATGTTGAGGTTTAAGCCAACTTTTTCGCTCTCCTCTTTCACTTTCACCAAGAGGCTTTTTAGTTCCTCTTCACTCTCTGCCATAAGGGTGGTGTCATCTGCATATCTGAGGTTATTGATATTTCTCCCAGCAATCTTGATTCCAGCTTGTGCTTCTTCCACCCCAGCGTTTCTCATGATGTACTCTGCATAGAAGTTAAATAAGCATTGGAAAGAAAAGCAATAAACAAGCCAATGGTAGGATAGGACACAGCCTGATTACTGAGCTGGGGGAGGGGACAGGGTCATGGGAGAGATGGTTCAGATAAGCCAGATGGTAGGGTCTCCCTGAGAACCACAGACCTGGATAAATCGAGGCTGGGTCCCTGGAGATACCTGGATGAAAACAATTCCAGCACCAGGGAACAGGGGCATGTTTGGGGACCAGCAAGGAGGCTCTGTGGCTAGTGAGGAATCAGGTGCAGAGAAGCCAAGAGGGGGTGAGGTCCAGGAATGGACAGAGACCAGACTGTGAAACGCACAGTCGTCGGGATCCCAGACAGTCCTGGAACGGGCAAGGATGGGGGTGGCGGAGGAGGGGCAGAATGGATGGGTTCTGGATGGGTCTGGAGATGACAGGATGTCAGGGCTCATGGACGCACGTAGGAGGACGATGGAGGAAGAGGAAGCAAGTAGTCCCCAGACACAGACAGGATACGGGAGGATATTAAGGAATTATCAATGGCTTAGATGTGATCATGGTAGAGAGGTTATGTATTCTTCATCATTCTTACCTTCTAGAGACCAACCCTGGAATCTTTATACATGAAATGATATAATTCTGGGATTAACTTCAAAATAATAGGGAGGGGGGAAACTTTGGGAGGGGTGGAAATGAAGTAAGATGGGAAACGTGCTGATCATTGCTGGAGCTGGGTGATGGGGTTGTAAGTTTGTGTGGCACCATTCACTGTGTTTTGGGGATGGGGAAGCCAGAGAGAGAGAAGGGTCAGGTGAAGGTCCTCCTGTGGCAGAAATTCAAGTGCTGGTCCCAGACCTGAGACATCAGAGAGAGGGCTACACGCCTCCCCTACTCTCCCCAAATGCTTCCACCCCATTCTCAGAGGCTCCATTGATCACAGCCTCCTTCACACACACCCCAGAACCAGCCGCATAATTGTAGGAACAAGTGTAAGGCGAAAATGAGGGCCTTTCTTCAAAAATTATTTATTAAAAAAAAAAACATTTATTTAATTGGCTGTGCTATGTCTTAGTTTTGGCATATGGAATCTGTGTTTTTTTTTTTTTTTTTCAGTTGTAGCGTGTGAAATCCCTTGTAGCTCCGTCAGTAAAGAATCTGCCTACAGTGCAGTGGGCCTGGAAGATCCCCTGGAAAAGGAATTGGCAACCCACTCCAGTATTCTTGCCTGGAGAATTCCCTGGACAGAGGAGCCTGGCGGGCTACAGTCCATGGGGTCACAAGAGTCGGACACAACTTAGCAAATTAAGAGAGAGAGAGCATGTGAATTCTTAGTTGTGACATGCAGGATCTAGTTCCCTGAGCAGGGATCAAACATGGGGCCCGTGCATTGAGAGCTCAGAGTCTTAGCCACTGGACCACCAGGGAGGCCCCTCAAAAATTATTCAGAATTCCAAAATGGCACTAGCATAGTGCTCAACTGACCCTTCTGAGCCTGGAATCCTATACAACCACACCAGCACCACCTCCAGGAAGCTAGCCCTGTCTTACCCATCAAGGATCTGGAGAAGCTGTTCACAGGTGCCCATGTATGAAGTATTAGCATCGCTTGCTGCCATGATGGAATGACTTCCTCTCTCCACCCATTTATTCAACAAGCCTTTTTCCATGTGTTTCTGTTATGGGCAAAAACTACTGGGTGAGGGGGTGACGGCAGGATTCCCCAGCCTCAGCACTACTGACAATAGGGGATGGATAATTCTTTATTGTGGAGACTGTCCAAAGCCCTGTAAGATGTTAGCATCCCTGGTTTCCACCCTCTAAACGCCAGGAGCACCCAACCCCCAGTTATGATGGCCAAAGATGTCTCCATACGTGGTGAAACATCCCCCATGGACGAAATCTGCCCCCTGCTGAGGACCCAGGTTACAATCATTTTAAAAACTTTAGAGGAGCCCATGACCAACTTTTCCTTCATTGAAACTTTCATGCTCATATTTTAAATTATTTGTCAGGCATTTGTACAATGTCTGTCTCCCCCAGACAGACTCTAGTTTCCAAGAAGACGGAGCTCACATACATGTCTGCTCTCAGCTGCATCTCCATTTCCTAGCACCGTTCCCCTGATGTGGTTGGAGCGCCACAAATATTTGTTGAATGAAGAATACTGGAGAGAGAGGCAGATATCAGAAACAGTCAAGTGTCTCAACACGGAAAGAGAAAATAAATGAAGTGCCTATGGGGGAGCATGCATTATACGGAAGGGAGGGATTTGCTCCTGGGAGAGGGAAGCTCTGGGCTATTGCTGTTTAGCTGCTAAGTCGTGCCTGACTCTCTGTGGCCCCATGGACTGCAGCCCACCAGGCTCCTCTCTCCGTGGGATTTCCCAGGCAAGAATACTGGAGAAGGGTTGCCATTGCCTTCTCCAGGGGATCTTCCAAACCCAGGGCTGGCACTCGCATCTCCTGCGTCTCCTTAATTGACAGGCAGATTCTTTACCACTGAGCCACCAGGGAAGCCCAGGGCTTCGGGAGTCTACACAAAAGGACTGAGCAAAATGTTTAAGAACAAATAGAGATTAGGCTGGTGGACTAAACGGGTGTGGAACACAGCAGCAGGAACACATCTGCAAATGACAGATGAGGGAATTCTCTGGCAGTCTGGTGATTAAGACTCCGCCCTACCATGGCAGGGAGCACAGGTTCGATCCCTAGTGAGGCAACTAAGATTTCCTTTCTGCCGTGTGGCCAGAAAAACAAGGACAGAGGTAAGACACAGTAGATGAACACAGGGAGGTGCCCATGATGGGGGAAAGGAGTGAGCTGGAGAGCAGACAGGAACATCCAGCCTACGGGGGGCCTTGAATGCCGTGCCAAAGTGCTTGAATTCTGCAGGTGCTGAGCATCCAGGGAAGGTATTCAAGGGCTCTGTGTTTGCAGAGAAACCCCTCTGGCCATCGGTCGTGTGCAGAACTTATTGAGAAGGTGAGCTGCAAGCCAGTAGGCAGCCTAGAGACTCAGATTCACAAGACACCAGGACCAGGGCATTGCTGCTTCACCTCCCGCTCAGGCCGTGAGGACCTGGAGCTGCTGTCTTTACCATTAGCCAATCGCTGAGGTATAGGTGCTTGGAGAAGCAGTTGCAGTATTCCGATCCAGGAAGCAAGAACTTCTTGCTGTATGCTGACAATGGCCACCGGCTGTTGGAAACTCTCCAGATTCATCTGATCCAATGACTAGACAGAGGAAACAGGTCTAGAATGCCGTGGGAAGGAGGTGTGGGGGAGAGGTGGCAGGCTGAGGTTTACCAGGGATGGATGCTAATGATCACGGTGACCATTCCGTGTCTAACCAGCCGCCCTTTGGGGAACAGTCTCTGAAGGGAGGAAGAGGGTGGGTTACAAGCCTCATTTCCCTCGAAACAGCTATGACATTGCAGTTCAGTTACTCCGTTAAAAGGTGGCAATCTGTCATCTGAGTCTGTGGAAGATGCAGCTCGTAGCTATCTGGCAACCTCAAAGAAAACCCAAGGTGGGGAAATGTCAGGCAGGGACATGATGATGTTTTCTTTTGCTTTGGTTTGTTTTGTTTCCCCCAGAAAGCTGTTGCCAGTGGAAACATGCGCTGCATGAGCCATGATCGCTCCATCAAGGCAGGAGTGAGGGTACTTCTTGCTTGGGGCAACCCGTCTGAGAAAAGTTGTCAGGGCAATGGGAAGGGATCGCAGGATTTGACCAGTGGTGTTCTTAATAACACTTCCAAGGTGGTGCTAGTGGTAAAGAGGTAAGACACGGGTTCGATCCCTGGGTTGGGAATATTCCCTGGAGGAGATCATGGCAACCCATTTGCCTGGAGGGATTCCATGGACAGAGGAGTCTGGCGGGCTGTAGTTGAAAGGGTCACAAACAGTGGGACATGACTCAAGTGACTTAGCACACACACCTGCCTGTCCTTGATATGGGTGGGATGGAGGGAGGCAGTACCATGAAATAAGAGTCATCCAAGGACCATGCAACAGTACACGTTTGTTTTAACATCCACCTCTGTTTGTCCAGCAGATGCTTACTGGTGCCAGGCCCTGGAATAAACACTTTACTACATTGCTTTGCTGGGCTGCTGTTGAGACTGGGAGCTTTAAACAACAGAAACGTTGTTGCCCCACAGTTGTGGAGGCTGAAGTCCAAGACCGAAGGTTGGTTCCTTCCGAGGCCTCTTTCCATGGCTTGCAGACAGCTGTCTTCCCCTGTGTCTTCACACTTCCTTCCCTCTGTTGTGTCCATGTCCTGGTGTCCTCTTCTTCTTAAGAGGACATAGTCATATTGGGTTAGTGCATGCATGCAGGCATGCCTGGGTGCTAAGTCGCTTCAGTCATGTCTGACTCTTTGCGACCCTATAGACTGTAGCCTGCCAGGCTCCTCTGTTCCAAAGGATTCTCCAAGCAAGAATACTGGAATGCGTTGCCATGCCCTTCTCCAGGGGATCGTCCCAGCCCGGAGATTGAACCCGCGTCTCTTTCATCTCCTGCATTGGCTGCTGCTGCTGCTGCTAAGTTGCTCTAGTCGTGTCCGACTCTGTGCGACCCCATAGACGGCAGCCTACCAGGCTCCCCTGTCCCTGGGATTCTCCAGGCAAGAACACTGGAGTGGGTTGCCATTTCCTTCTGCAATGCATGAAAGTGAAGTCACTCAGTCGTGTCTGACTCTTAGCGACCCCATGGACTGCAGCCCCCCAGGCTCCTCTGTCCATGGGATTTTCCAGGCAAGAGTACTGGAGTGGGGTGCCATTGCCTTCTCCCCTGCATTGGCAGGTGGGTTCTTTTACCTCTAGCGCCACCTGGGAAGCCCAGGGCTGACCCTAATGACTTCGTTGTAACTTGACCACGTCTGTAAAGACCCCATCTCCAAATAAGGTCACATGCTGGGTCCTGGGGGCTAGAACTTCAGTGTATGAATTTGGGGGGACATAGTGCAGTCTGTAACACCCCCTTATTTAATCCTTTTAACAACAGCAAGAGGAAACTAAAGAGTTTAAAAATGAGTAAACTGGGGCTCAGAGGGGCTGTGATGTTGGCCTTAGATCATGCCAGCCTCTTTGCTTTATTTCTCTGTATCTGCACACTGCACATATGATGTGTTTATCATATGTTACACACACACTACACATATGACTTGTTTATCATATGTTACACACATGCACACACACCAGAATTTAAGCCCCATGAGGGCAGATTTTATCCATTTTATTCACTGTCTCTAACATCTTGCACAGTGACTGGCTTATAGAAGGAGCTCAATAAATATGTATTGGATGTTGGCATTGCACTTAAAACTCTCAACACCTCCCCTCAGCCTACCCTGCCCTATACCACTCAGCCCCACCACCGCCCCCGCCTCATCCTCTGGTACTGCCCCACCTCTCACTCTGCTCCACAGTCCCAGGCCCCTCAGCTCAGTTCAGTTCGGTCACTCATGTGTGTGTCTGACTCTTTGTGACCTCATGGACTGCAGCACGCCAGGCTTCCCTGTCCATCACCAACTCCCAGGCTCCTCACTGCTCCTTAAACACACGAAGAGCATCCTGACCTCAGGACCTTTGCACCTGCTGCCTAACATTCTCATCCCCTGCTACCCTCCCTTCATTCAGCGCTCCAGTTGAAAGTCATGTTGTCAGAGCAGACTTCCCGGACCCCTACATCTAAACAGTTGCCCCACTCCACCCCTAATTCCACCCCTTTCCTGTTCCATCCAGATACTTATCTCTCCCTAACTCTATGGTTTTTTTTTTTTCTTTTGCCTGTGAGATCTTAGTTCCCCAACAAGGGATTGAACCTGCATCCTCTGCATTGGAAGTCAGATTCTTAACCACTGGACCACCAAGGAAATCCCCAACTCTATGGGCTATATTCATACGTGCATTATTCATGTTTCCTCTGCCACTTTTCACCAGAGATAATAAAGTACCAAGCTTGCAGTATTTCTCATAGTAAAGTACAAGATGCTACGACTCCAAAATACCCTGGACAGGGCCTCTCCCCTTGTTACCTTGCTTCCATCAGTGATGTCAGGGGGCAGAGCATCTGAGCCCTCCTGGGGACCATTTGGCCCACCCCTTCAACAGATTGTTAACATGGTCGCATAGAAAGTGGACCAGCACCCTCTTGCTGTTTCTGCAAGACTGCCCAAAGGCCTCCAGCAGCTCCAGCTCAGCTCCAGCCACACTGGACTATGCAGCCAAGATTGCCAGATCTTTGGGGCTGGTTTTCTTAAGTTTCAAGTCTGGATTTTTATGTGGAATCTTCTCATTTTTAATGCTGAACATACACCCTGAAGGGCCTGCAGGACAGAAATCAGCTGAAAAGGAGAGCTGCTGTCTGCTCTGAAAGTGGCATGAACTCTTCCGTTCACTTCAAGCCTCACGCAGAATGTTTCACTCATCTGCCTTACCCATTCAGCCTCTGACAGTATTTGTCTTTTCAGCTCTTGATTTAAGAGTCTTTGTCAGGACTTCCCTGGTGGTGAGTAGTTAATAATCTGCCCACCAGTGCCGGGGACACTGGTTCCATCCCTAGTCCATGAAGATCCCACATGCCACGGAGCAACGAAGCCCATGTGCCACAATTACTGTAGAGCCTGTGCTCTGAAACAAGAGAGGCCACTGTAACGAGAAGGCTGTGCACCTCAACTGCAACAAAGAGGAGTCCCTGCTCACCGCAACTAGAGTTTCTCTAGCAGCAACAAAGGCCCAGCACAGCCAAAAATAAGTAAATAATTTTTTTAATAGAGTTAGTCAGTGCTAAGATAAACATGAGCTAGCCATATAAAGTAGCTGCCACCAAAATACTAAAAATGAAAAAAAAAATTTAAGACTTAATGTTATCTTGGGTTGCATCAATAGAGGTCTATTGCTCAGGGAAAGGGAGGTGACAGCCCAAGTCTGGTTTTCACACCTGGAGTCACGGCCACCGTTTCAAAGAGATAAAGGCTATTGGAACTTGTTTACAGGAAGACTGATGAACTTTTTTCTAAGATTTTTTTAAGATTTACTTATTTTATTTTTTGGCTGTGCTAGGTCTTCATTGCTGCGTGTGAGTTTTCTCCAGTTGTGGTGAGGCAGGGCTACTCTTCATTGGGGTGCACGGGCTCCTCACTGTAGTGGCTTCTCTTGGGAGAACAGGCTCTAAAGCTCTTAGTTACTCAGCATCATGTGGAATCTTCCTGTACCAGGGATCAAATCATTGCATTGCAAGGAGGATTCTTAACCACTAGACCACCAAGGAAGCCCTGTCTTTATTCTTTTAGATTAAAAAAAAAAATCAAAGGTATAAGCACTATCTTCAGATGTCCGAACAGCACTCATGTGGAAGAAAGGTAAGAGTTATTTTGTGAGGCTACTGGGAGAGCTCTGGAGAAGGAAATGGCAATCCACTCCAGTATTCTTGCCTGGAAAATCCCATGGACAGAGGAGCCTGGTAGGCGACAGTCCATGAGGATGCAAAGAGTCAGACATGACTGAGCAACTTCACTTCACTCACTTCATACTTTATCACTGGAGAAGGAAATAGCAACCACCCCCCTGCCACCAGTGTTCTTGCCTAGAGAATCCCATGGACAGAGGAGCCTAGCGGGCCATGGTCCACGGGGTCACAGAGAGTCAGACACGACTGAAGTGACTGAACACTGGGGAAGCTCAGTTAGACCCAGGAGGTGGGAGGTACAGAGGAATAATTTTCACATCAGCAATTTAAAAACTGAATTTTCTCCTTGTCAGAGCTGAACTGCAACAGAATGAGAAGTCATGACTTCCTTGTCACTGGCAGTATTCAGACCAAGTCTGGACACCATCTAATGCACATATTGTAAACGTGATTCAGGCATCCAAAATAAGGTTGAGAGGAAAGGGACGGAGGGAGAAGACAGGAAAGAACAGAGACTGGAGAGGAATGGATAGATTTACCGAGTGCCTTGCATGTGCCTGGCCTTCTGTCTACAGCTTAAAGATCTTCCCTCCTTCTTCCAGTATTTAAACTTGGGATCAAACCTTTTCCCACTTGGTCGCACGTAACACACAATCTCAGGTGAAAGAGTCCCCCTCATAGCCCATAAAATTACAAATGCAGATTATACACAAATTCCAAAGGGGCTGCTGTTAGGTTTCTTTCAGAAAGAGGAATGGGAGGCAAAGTGGAAGACAGGTCCAAAAAGTCACCTCGGTCTCGCCCCCTCTCCCCACTTCCTCCCAGGACCGCAGGGAAATGATTGCTCACTGACAAGCAGGGCTGGCAGAGACATAGCCAGAATACTCCATTACGGCAGCGCACGCTCCTCCCCTCACTCCGATCCGGAGCTTCATTAGTGGGGAAAAAATTGTCTTGTTTTGTAAGACAAGCTTGACAGCTGTTCATTGTCTGTCGGTGAGAAGAGGTAATGAGAATTACTCGGCAATTGAGTGTTAACTAAGACAGTTACAGCATACCAAGAGGTCCCCAAGATTCATGGGGAGAAAATTGTATCTTGCCCATCCTATTGTGCATCTCACTCTATCCCCAGGGGAGAGTTCAGCCTCAGATCCTGAATTATAACAAAGAGGAGGACCACTGCAGTCCGTCTCCTTGCAACTGTTTTACTGGCCTATGGATCACTGCCAATAGGATCCTTGAGAAATGAATATCAGACATCACTCCCTGCTTCCATCTCCCCCAAAACACTTAAGATTAAGCCCAAACGCATCCACCTGTCCATGAAGACGTTCGTAATGTGTCTCCTGCCAACCTCACCATCTTCATCTCCAGCCCTTGTCCAGTAGGCCACCACTGGCTTAAGGGGCATCTGTCTTAGTTTGAATTCCCACAAAGTAGACCCCAAGACAAGGATCTGGGCATAAGTAGTTGATCTGGGAAGTGATCCCAGGAAGAGAAGGGAAGAGAGAGAGGGAGAAGGGGAAAGAGCATAGGACATGTCAATGAGCAGGTTACAGCACTGGTCCCTGGTGGTCCAGTGACTAAGACTCCACGCTCCCAAAGCAGGGGGCCCAGGTTCAATCCCTGGTCAAGGAACTAGAGCCCACATGCTGAAACTAAGAGTTCCCCTGCTGCAGTGAAGATTAAAGATCTCCTATGCCACAGCTAACACCTGGCACAGTCAAGCAAATAAACAAATATTTTTTTAAAGTGAGCAGGTTACCCTCTGGGCCACAGGGAGTGATGAGGCCTTAGAGTCATCCCATTGGAGGACAAGGAAGCTGGGGTGTTTATCCGTGGTATTCATACCTTGAGCTTCCCTGGTGGCTCAGACAGTAAAGAATCCACCTGCAATGCAAGAGACCCAGGTTCGATCCCTGGGTCAGGAAGATCCCCTGGAGAAGGGAATGGTGACCCACTCCAGTATTCTTGCCTGGAGAATCCCATGGACAGAGGACCCTGGTGGGCTCCAGTCCACGGAGTCTCAAAGGGTTGGATATGACTTAGCAACTGAGCAGCAGCAGCTACTCCATTTAACAAAGTAATCTGCAAAGACTCTATTTGCAATAAGGTCTCACTCTGAGGTTCCATACGGTTATGAATTGAGGGGAGTACTATTCAACCTAGAACCTCCACCAACTTCCTTCATCGCTCATCCAGGCAACGACATGCAGTACACCAGCCCAATGGTGCAGTTCCGTCCACCTCATCCACTTCAAGTGTCTGGACTGACCTCCTTCAACTCAGTGCATCCAGCTTTCTCTCACCTCAGCCCCTCTCTCATGCTGTTCCCTCTGCCTGCAACACTCTTCCTCCTAATATCTCCCTAGTTAATTTCTATTATTTTTCAGATCTGTAGTAAATTCCTTTTAGATACAAGTAACAGAAACCCAATTCATATTAACTTAGCCACCCACAAATGTGGGAAACACATCAATTGCTGTAAAAGAGCAGGCTTCAGGCAAGGCTGGATCTATGGTTTCAACATATGCCACCACTGCTCAGGCTTTCCCCACCTCTTACACAGCCTTTCTCCATGTGAATGCAGGATGGTTGTCAGAAGCCCCGGACTCACATGGTTGTGGGTGGAACTGTAACCGAAAATGTACCGAGGCCAATAAGGAGGCCAAGTGGGTGGAAAATAAAGTTTGCTTTATTTGGGATGCTGGCAACTTTGGGGGAAGGTGGACGACAGTTCCAAGTCTGACTTCCCAGCTTTTATAGGCAGAGGGAGGGGTTACATGTAGAAACAGCAGTCAGCTCTGTCATCTTGAAATTGGTCATTGGTGGTCTGACCAGCATCATCTTGATTGTTTTAAGTACAGTTAATCTTCAGTTCCAGGGTCAGTTTGTTTACATTTCTTAAGGCCAATTCTCAGAATCATGGCTTATGTCATGGCTACAGTCTGCTCATCAGGTAGTTAGCTTCTTCCACTTGGTGAGGTTTCAGTATGTATCTATAAGACAGCCCAAGGGATATGGCTCAGAATATTATCTATAGCCCTTGAAGAGGAGCTAAAGGTCCTTGATTATACTTATTGACTAAACTAATATAATTTGGTCTTGTATTGGTTTCTGTTGTCTCTGCATGCTCTCACTTCTTTGATTAAACTTATTCTTGGGCTGAAGTTTTTCCACAGACAAAAGGCAGGTGGAGGACATGGGGGACAAGGACCAGAGAGCCCAACTCTGTTTCAGAACCACGCTGGGAAGCCAACCATCCTCCCTGTTGGCTCTGGATGAAAAGCCCAGGACAGATTCTGGTTTCTCTCTGACCACGTGCCTGCCCCTACAGGAGCAGAGTATTCTGATTGACCAGGTCCGGGTCTCATGCCCACACCTCAGCCTGGGGAACAACCACATCCATTCTACATGGAATGAATGGGTTTCCCCAAAAGCAGCTCTGTTATCAAAGAAAGGTAAAGGCCAAGCAATAATAGCAGGTATCAATCAAAAAGTCTCCAATTGTATGTTATTTCCCCTAACCCTCTCTTCTTACCCCCAAATCAGCCCTATGTCAGCCTCCCCTTGAAATTAAAAGACACTTGTTTCATGGAAGGAAAGCTATGACAAACCTAGACAGCGTATGAAAAAGCAAAGACATCACTTTGCCAAAAAAGGTCCATATAGTCAAAGCTATGGTTTTTCCAGTAGTCATGTGAGAGTTGGACCATAAAGATGGCTGAGCACCAAAGAATTGATGCTTTCAAACTGTGGTGCTGGAGAATACTTTTGTGCGTCCCTTGGACTTCAAGGAGATCAAGCCAGTCATTCCTAAGGGAAATCAACCCTGAATATTCATTGGAAGGACCGAGGCTGAAGCTCCAATACTTTGGCCACCTGATGCGAAGAACTAATTCATCAGAAAAGACCCTGATGCTGGGAAAGACTGATGAGGGCAAGAAGGGAAGGGGGCAACAGAGTATGAGATGGTTGGCTGGCATCACCAACTCAATGGACATGAATTTGAGCAAACTCCAGGAGATGGTGAAGGACAGGGAAGCCTGGCACACGCAGTCCGTGGGGTCACAGAGTCGGAAGCGACTGAGTGACTGAACAATGACAAGACTGTCCCCACTGAGGACTGACCCCCAGCACCTGTCTGCCTCTTCTTGTTTCTTGGTCTGGCTGAGTATAAACCTCAGAGTCTTAGCAGCTGAAAGAGCCAGGTTCAAATTGCAATTCTACTTAACACTTCAGTGGTTGCAGGCAAGATTCTTAAAGGCAAGGAGACGCCACTTCTGCGTTGCTTTTAAGAAACTGTTTTTTCTACCTTCACCTTTTGTGATGATACTGCATTTTATAACTCCCTATAAAGCCTTCTGTAAGCCTTCCTAAAACGTGGCAAGGTATAAATAAAATGTATCTGCAAAATAGAGATAATATTTACCATGCAAGGCTGCTAGGAGGATTAGAGATAATTTAGGCAATGCACCTGTCAGCCAGGAGCTGCTATTGTCATTATTACCATTATTTGAGGGGAGGCTGAGTCTCAGCACATGCCTCCTCAGACATCAAGCAGGAAGCCAATTTCCTCAAAAATAAAGGTTACAGATGTGAAAGACTTATCCAAAAATTAAAAAATCGTCTCTAAGAAGGGCAAAATCCAACGGTATCATCAGGTCACAGGAAAGGCCCCATGCTGGTCTAGTTTGACCCCCAGGATGGTCAGAAAGGTGGGCTTTTAAAAAAAAAAAAAAACAAAACCAGAGCTCAAAATTGTGAGGCAAAACTGATAGAACCACAAGTAAAAATAGAAAATGTTAACTATAACCACAGATTCTCTCAAAAATTAATACAGCAGGTAGAAGGAAATTAATAAGCATATAGAAGACTTGAATAATACTGTCAACTTGGTTTAATTAACATTTATGGGCAAACTGGGTAGCTATTCACCCTCGAACTTGGATGAACACATCACACTATATACAAAAATTCACTCAAAATGGATTACAGACTAAATCTAAAATCTAAAAGTATAAAAATTTTAGAAGAAAGTTAGTGGAATCTAGCTTTATCCTTAAAAAAATAAAATAAAATCTTTGTAACTTTGGGTTGGGCAAACATTTCTTAGATATAACACCAAAAGCATGATCCATAAAAGAAAAAATTGCCTTTCTTTGGGATTGGAATGAAAATGGACCTTTTCCAGTCCTGTGGCCACTGCTGAGTTTTCCAAATTTGCTGGCATATTGAGTGCAGCACTTTCACAGCATCATCTTTCAGGATTTGAAACAGTTCAACTGGAATTCCATCACCTCCACTAGCTTTGTTCGTAGTGATGCTTTCTAGGGCCCACTTGACTTCACATTCCAAGATGTCTGGCTCTAGATTAGTGATCACATCATCATGATTATCTGGGTCGTGAAGATATTTTTTGTACAGTTCTTCCATATATTCTTGCCACCTCTTCTTAGTATCTTCTGCTTCTGTTAGGTCCATACCATTTCTGTCCTTTATCGAGCCCATCTTTGCATGAAATGTTCCCTTGGTATCTCTACTTTTCTTGAAGAGATCTCTAGTCTTTCCCATTCTGTTGTTTTCCTCTATTTCTTTGCATTGATCGCTAAAGAAGGCTTTCTTATCTCTCCTTGCTATTCTTTGGAACTCTGCATTCAGATGCTTATATCTTTCCTTTTCTCCTTTGCTTTTTGCCTCTCTCCTTTTCACAGCTATTTGTAAGGCCTCCCCAGACAGCCATTTTGCTTTTTTGCATTTCTTTTCCATGGGGATGGTCTTGATCCCTGTCTCCTGTACAATGTCAAGAACTTCATTCCATAGTTCATCAGGCACTCTATCTATCAGATCTAGGCCCTTAAATCTATTTCTCACTTCCACTGTATAATCATAAGGAATTTGATTTAGGTCATACCTGAATGGTCTAGCGGTTTTCCCTACTTTCTTCAATTTCAGCCTGAATTTGGTAATAAGGAGTTCATGATCTGAGCCACAGTCAGCTCCTGGTCTTGTTTTTGTTGACTCTGTAGAGCTTCTCCATCTTTGGCTGCAAAGAATATACATGATCTGATGGTCGGTGTTGACCATCTGGTGATGTCCATGTGTAGAGTCTTCTCTTGTGTTGTTGGAAGAGGGTGTTTGCTATGACCAGTGCGTTTTCTTGGCAAAACTCTATTAGTCTTTGCCCTGCTCCATTCCACATTCCAAGGCCAAATTTGCCTGTTACTCCAGGTGTTTCTTGACTTCCTACTTTTGCATTCCAGTCCCCTATAATGCAAAGGATATCTTTTTTGGGTGTTAGTTCTCAAAGGTCTTGTAGGTCTTCATAAAACCATTCAACTTCAGCTTCTTCAGCATTACTGGTTGGGGCATAGACTTGGATAACTGTGATATTGAATGGTTTACCTTGAAGATGAACAGAGATCATTCTGTCGTTTTTTAGATTGCATCCAAGTACTGCATTTCGGACTCTTTTGTTGACCATGATGGCTACTCCATTTCTTCTGAGGGATTCCTGCCCGCAGTAGTAGATATAACGGTCATCTGAGGTAAATTCACCCATTCCAGTCCATTTTAGTTTGCTGCTTCCTAGAATGTCGATGTTCACCCTTGCCATCTCTTGTTTGACCACTTCCAATTTGCCTTGATTCATGGACCTGACATTCCAGGTTCCTATGCAATATTGCTCTTTACAGCATTGGATCTTGCTTCTATCACCAGTCACATCCACAACTGGGTGTTGTTTTTGTTTTGGCTCCATCCCTTCATTCTTTCTGGAATTACTTCTCCCCTGATCTCTAGTAGCATATTGGGCACCTAATGACCTGGGGAGTTCCTCTTTTGGTATCCTATCATTTTGCCTTTTCATACTGTTCATGGGGCTCTCAAGGCAAGAATACTCAAGTGGCTTGCCATTCCCTTCTCCAGTGGACCACGTTCTATCAGACCTCTCCACCATGACCCGCCCATCTTGGGTTGCCCTGCAGGCATGGCTTGGTTTCATTGAGTTAGACAAGGCTGTAGTCCTAGTGTGATTAGATTGACTAGTTTTCTGTGAGTATGATTTCAGTGTGTCTGCCCTCTGATGCCCTCTTGCAACACCTACCATCTTACTCGGGCTTCTCTTATCTTGGGCATGGGGTATCTCTTCACAGCTGCTCCAGCAAAGCACAGCCACTGCTCCTTACCTTGGATGAAGGGTATCTCCTTACCGCCACCGTTCCTGACCTTCAACGTGGGATAGGCCAACATCTGCTGGATCATGGAAAAAGCAAGAGAGTTCCAGAAAAACATCTATTTCTGCTTTTTTGACTATGCCAAAGCCTTTGACTGTGTGGATCCCAATAAACTGTGGGGAATTCTGAAAGAGATGGGAATACCAGACCACCTGACCTGCCTCTTGAGAAATCTGTATGCAGGCCAGGAAGCAACAGTTAGAACTGGACATGGAACAACAGACTGGTTCCAAATAGGAAAAGGAGTACGTCAAGGCTGTATATTGTCACTCTGCTTATTTAACTTATATGTAGAGTACATCATGAGAAACACTGGGCTGGAAGAAACACAAGCTGGAATCAAGATTGCCGGGAGAAATATCAATAACCTCAGATACACAGATGACACCACCCTTATGGCAGAAAGTGAAGAGGAACTAAAAAGCCTCTTGATGAAAGTGAAAGAGGAGAGTAAAAAAGTTGGCTTAAAGCTCAACATTCAGAAAACTAAGATCATGGCATCCAGTCCCAACACTTAATGGGAAATAGACGGGGAAACAGTGGAAACAGTGTCAGACTTTATTTTTTGGGCTCCAAAATCACTGCAGATGGTGATTGCAGCCATGAAATTAAAAGATGCTTACTCTGTGGAAGAAAAGTTATGACCAACCTAGATAACATATTCAAAAGCAGAGACATCACTTTGCCGACTAAGGTCCGTCTAGTCAAGGCTATGGTTTTGCCTGTGGTCATGTATGGATGTGAGAGTTGGACTGTGAAGAAGGCTGAGCACTGAAGAATTGATGCTTTTGAACTGTGGTGTTGGAGAAGACTCTTGAGAGTCCCTTGGACTGCAAGGAGATCCAACCAGTCCATTCTGAAGGAGATCAACCCTGGGATTTCTTTGGAAGGAATGATGCTAAAGCTGAAACTCCAGTACTTTGGCCACCTCATGCGAAGAGTTGACTCATTGGAAAAGACTCTGATGCTGGGAGGGATTGGGGGCAGGAGGAGAAAGGGACGACAGAGGATGAGATGGCTGGATGGCATCACGGACTCGATGGACATGAGTCTGAGTAAACTCCGGGAGTCGGTGATGGACAGGGAGGCCTGGCGTGCTGCGATTCATGGGGTCACAAAGAGTCAGACACAACTGAGCAACTGAACTGAACTGAATAAAAGAAAAACAATTTGATGACTAGTATGTACTTTGTCAAATTTTTTAATCTTGACTCTTCAAAAGATATTATTGAAGAAACAGATTCACAGACATAGAGAACATGGTTGCCAAGGGGGTGGGGGAGGGAAGGATTGGGAGTTTGGGATCAACAGACGCAAACTTATAAATAGAATGGATAAGCAACAGGGTCTTGTAGAGCACAGGAACTATATTCAACATCCTGTGATAAACCAGAATGGAAAAGAATATAGAAAAGAATATGTGTGTGTGTGTGTGTCTATGTGTGTGTAACTGAATCACTTTGCTGTACAGAAGAAATTAACACATTATAAATCAAACTACATTTCCATTTTTTAAAAAAATATAGAAAAAGAGACCCTGTTAAGAACATGAAAAGACCAGCCACAGTAGAAAATATATTTGATCATGGACTTCTGTCTAGGTTATACAAAGAACACTCAAAGCTCAAAACTAAGAAAAATAAACAACCCACTTTGAAAAATAAGCCAAACATTTGAACTGACATTTTAATAAAGAACATATATAGTTGCACACACCCCCTCACCATACACAAACACAAACTCAGAGTGCCTTAAAGACGTAAACCTAAGAAACAACGCCATAAAACTCCTAGAAGAGACCGCAGGCAAGACATTCTCTGACATAAATTGTTTTCTTAGGTCAGTCTCCCAAAGCATAAAACAAAAAGAAAAAACAAACGGGACCTAATCAAACGTACAAGACAAGCTCTTGTGCAGCAAAAGGAACTAGAAGCAGAACGAAAAGACAACCTAAGAATGGGAGAGAATATTTGCAAACGACGAGACCAACGAGGGCTTAATTTCCAAAATATATAAACAGCTCATACAACTCAATGACAAAAAGTGAACAACCCAATCAAAAAATGGGCTGCTGCTGCTGCTAAGTCGCTTCAGTCGTGTCCGACTCTGTGCGACTCCATAGACGGCAGCCTACCAGGCTCCTCTGTCCATGGGATTTTCCAGGCAAGAGTACTGGAGTGGGATGCCATCGCCTTCTCCGAAAAAATGGGCAGAAGACCTAAATAAACATTTATCCAAAGAAGAAATACAAATGGCCACCAGGCACATGAAAAGATGCTCAACATCGTTAATAATTAGAGAAATGCCAATCAAAACTGGGGTACCAACTCACACCAGTGAGGACGGCCATCAGTAAAAACTCTACCAACACAATAAAAGCTAGAAAAGACGTAGAGAAAAGGGAGCCCTCCTACACTGTTGGTGGGAACGTAAGTTGGTACAGCCTTAATGGAAAACAGTATGGAAATTCCTCAGAAAAATAAAAATAGAATTATCACAGTTGTTGTTCAGTTGCTCAGTTGTGTCCAACTCTTTGTGATGTCATAGACTGGAGCATGCCAGGCTTCCCTGTCCTTCACCATCTCCTGGAGTTTGTTCAAACTCATGTCCATTGTATGATCCAGCCATCTCATGCCTGTGCATATATGCAGACAAAAGTCTAATTCAAATACATACATTCACTGCAATGTTCAGAGCAGCACTATTTACAATAGCCAAGACAAGGAAACAATCTAAATGTCCTTTGACAGATGAATGAATAAAGAAAATGTGGTATATACATATAATGGAATTCCACTCAGCCATTAAAAAAAAATGAATGAAATAATGCCATTTGCAGCAACATGGACACAACTAGAGATGATCCTACTAAGTGAAGTGAGTCAGAAAGAGAAAGAAAAATACCAGATGGCATCACTTACATGTGGAACCTTAAGTACGGCACAAATGAACGTATCCACGAACAGAAACAGGCTCAAGGACA
Organism: Oryx dammah; assembly: GCF_014754425.2. Lineage (NCBI taxonomy): Eukaryota > Metazoa > Chordata > Mammalia > Artiodactyla > Bovidae > Oryx > Oryx dammah. The sequence continues at coordinate 165,243,258 of NW_024070186.1, read as the reverse complement.
TAGAGATCAGGCTTGTGTTTGCCAAAGGGGATGAGGTTTGGTGAGGGATGGAGTGGGAGGCTGGGGATAGCAGGTGTAAGCTATTATATCTGGCATGGAAAAAAAGAATATACATGGATGCCAACAAGCATATGAAAAGATGCTCCATATCATTAGTCATTAGGAAAATGCACATTAAAACCACAAGGTGTTGCTATTAGAATGGCTAAAATTTAAAACATTGACCATACTAAGAGCTGACAAGAATGCAGAGGAACTGGAACTCTCATACACTGTTGGTGAGTTTAAAATGCTACAACAACTCTGTAAAACAGTTTCTCGGTGTCTTAAAATTCAGATATGCATCTAACAGATGATTCAGCCCATTCTACACCCAGATTACTCAAGAGAAATGAAAATATACAACCATCCAAAGAATGTACACAGATGGAAACAGCAGCTTTATCTGTAACAGCCAAAATCTAGACGTCCATCAATTGGCTATTTAGTGCATGCATGCTCAGTTGTATTCGACTCTGTGCAACCCCGTGGGCTGCAGCCCACCAGGCTCCTCTGTCCATGGGATTCTCCAGGCAAGAGTACAGGAGTGGGGGGCCATGCCCTCCTCCAGGGGAGCTTCCTGACCCAGGGATCGAACTCTCATCTCCTGTGTCTCCCACATTGGCAGGCAGCTTCTTTACCATTGTGCCACCTGGGAAGCCCAGTAGGTAAATGGATAAACTAATCATGGTACATCCATGCAATGAAAGACCATTCGGCAGCAAAAAGAATGAACTATTGTTATACTCAATAGGGCTGAATCTCAAAATAATTATGCTGAGTAAAAAAATTCAGGCAAAATAGAGTACTTACTCTCTGCAAAAAGAGTCGGACGTGCCTTAAGGTCTAACCAACAACCATCCTTTGAGTAAAAGCCATTCTAACAGATGTGAAGGGATAGCTCATTTGATTTGCACTTCCCTGATGATGAGTGATGTTGAGAATCTTTTCAGATACTTGTTGGCCGTCTGTAGGTCTTCATTAGGAAAATGTCCATTCAGGTCCTTTGCCCAGTTTTTAATTGGAATATTTTGATTTTTCGGCTATTGAGTTGTATGAGTTCCTTACACATTTTAGATATCAACCCCCTGTCGGGTGTATGGCTACAGATACTGTCTCTTAATCTTTGGTTTGCTTTAGCTTCACTGGTTACTTCATCACACCAGACTCCGCCCACTGTGTGCTTGAAATATGGGCAGTTTATTTTTTGTCAGTTACACCTGTCGATTAAAAAGATGCATAATGTGAGAGCTGTGGGTTAAGTTTTATTTGGGGCAAAATGAGGGCTGCAGCCCGGGAGACAGTATCTCAGATAACTCAGAGAAACTGCTCCAAAGAGGCAGTGGGGGGAAGATCAATATAGAAGACTTTGGTGAACAGGGGAGTTCAACGCAATCACAGGCTTACTTTACAAGAGGCTTTCCGCTAGTCGCAAGGAGCTGATGCCATCAGGAAGAGACTTGGTGCTTTTCTAAAGATGAAGAGATGCAAAGATTGGGATCATGAAATCAGTGCTTGAAAATATCTATCTAAAGATCCTATTTCACCAGTTTCTCTGGGGCAGAGTGCCTCACTCTCCACCCTGAACTCCCTCGGGGGTGTTGAAGGTAACAGTGGCCGCAGCACAGGGTTCAGGCAGAGGCAGATGGCAACTGCCCTTGGCAAGTGCCAGTCTGTAGCTGACACACCCCATGAAGCAATTGACAAAAGTCCCCTCAAAAAAGTTGTACCCTTAGGACTTGTGCATTCTATGTACTAAAATTACATCTCAATAAAATCCTATTTTAAAAGAAAGTCGTAGAAATCAAGCCTACAAGAGTTCAGAGAATACAACACCTCTGAGTTTCTCTTGGAAAAAAAAAAAAGCTTCACAATGAAATGTATTCAAATAAGAAATGAATCAACAGAGCTCAAGAAAGGACACACCTGGGATTAAGCATAGAGTTGTTTAAATCTAAAACTAAAGCTAAATAACAGCAAGAATTACAGAATTTAATTCCAACACTATGACCTTGAAAATGTAAGCACATATTTTACATAATTAAAACCATGAGGTTGGGAACAACAGATAAGAGGAATGTGAATATGCTATTTCCTCACCTTTTACAGGAGTGTGTGAGTGATAGTCACTCAGTCGTGTCCAACTCTTTGCAACCCCATGGACTATAGCCCGCCAAGCTCTTCTGTACGGAATTCTCCAGGCAAGAATACTGGAGTGGGTTGCCATTTCCTTCTCCAACCTTGATAAAGTGAAACTAGTTGCTGAAAAACAAAGATTCTAGCCATGAAATGAGTCCATAATTTTCCTCTTCACTTTAGAGTAATGACTTTGGGATGAGAATTATTTCTGGGAAGGGATTTGCTGTCTAAGCTTTAACAATTTCTCCAAATTCCATTTCCATTTAATTTTCTTCAGGTAAAAGTTAAAGTAATTATTTTTGTTATGAACGAGATGAAGAGCAGCCTCGCACTTAGCAGAATAATTTCCATCTATCTTTGCACTGACCTCCCTATCCTGATGTCTGTGTATATATGTGGAGAGATACCTAGAATGATAGTCACTAAATTATGTTTTTCTAGAGAGGGTGAAACAAGGTAAGTTATTTTTCTTCTGTATATTTCTCCAATGGCTTGAATTTTTATAATATGGGTGAAACACTTTCACACAAATAATAAAGTTATTGATCTTACTTAACAGAACAACAACCAAAAAAAAAAAAACCCACCAAAAAAAAAAGTTGTAGCTGTGACATCAGACAGAGATGTGTTCCCATCGCAGCTGGACCCCTGATTCCTGGTGGAAATGCAGATATCTTTCATCTCTAAGTGCCTCAGTTTTCTCATCTATAAAATGGATGTAACAAAGACACTGAATCCTTTAGGTTGAAAGGGGATGGTGTGTGAGATGCTAAACACAGATCCCACGTGGCAAGTCCACCAGCCAGTGGAATCCTAGCTGAAAATGAAGTTTAAAAAAATCCCACAATGGTCTTAAATCTAAGTCATAGCGTTGGGATTAGATTCTGTAATTCTCACTCTTGTTTCAGTTCAGCTCAGTCTCTCAGTCGTGTCTGACTCTGCAACCCCATGGACCACAGCACGCCAGGCCTCCCTGTCCGTCACCAACTCCCGGAGCTCACTCAAACTCATGTCCATCGAGTCAGTGATGCCAAAATGGCATTGGACTTAGATCCTGTAATTCTCACTGTTGTTTAGCTTTAGTTTTATGAGCTTCACATAAGCCGTAAATCATATTGGAAACTTTAGGGAGGAGCAATGGGCAACATAAGTGCAAGTGAAAAGTGGAAGTGTTAGTTGTGACCCCATGGGACTGTAGCCCACCAGATTCCTCTGTCCATGGAATTCTCCAGGCAAGAACAGTGGAGTGGGTAGCCATTCCCTTCTCCAGGAGATCTTCCCAACCCAGGGATCAAACCCAGATTTCCCGCATTGCAGGCAGATTCTTCACCATTTGAGCCACCGCGGAAGCAATATTCAACTGAGACCAATACCATCTTCAGAACTGCATTCCATACGTGTGGGGGCGCCAGAGATGAAGATCCCGGTTTCCTCCCAGTTATATCTCGGACCATTAGTAGAGCGTCTGGAGTTGTCACAGGCACACTTCAAGCTAGGGAGTTATTGAAGAGAAATCTGACAAGTTCCCACCATGGGTGATTGGCCTCAGCATATGGAGGTATTTTTAGCAACTGATCTCCAAACACGACCAGCTGTTTCCTTGATGTTCACAATGGGACATCTCCTTGAAGTTTGCCCCAGTATCCACCTTGGGTCCCCAGAACAGCTTGGAGAAAAAGTGACAAGCAAATGACAGTACTTTAGACCATTGCAAGAATTCTGACTTTGGAGCATCTGATTTTTATTCATCTCCATAGAAGCATCTTGTTGCCTTAGCAGGTAGATATATTTCAGGAAAGTGATTTTGTAAAGTAAATCCAACTTTTTCATAGACTTTTCTTATACAATTGTAGATAGGTTTTCCCTGGAGACAAAACAACAACAACAAAAAAAGCAATTCAATATTGAAAAAAAAAAAAAAACCACAGTGGCCAAGTCTCAGGCTTTTTGTTGGTGGTGTTGCTACAACAGATGATTTTTGAAGAGTTTTCAGAGCTTTGCAGCACTTCGCGTGAAATCTCTTTTCTCTCATGCCAGGCAAGTATTACCTTCTTCGGGAAGCAATATGATCTCCCAGATCACATAATCTCCTGAAAACTCCATTTTCAAAATTTGAAGTTCAGCTCTATTTCTTCATTTATATGAAAATTGCTTGCTCTACCAGAAGCACACTGTGCCAGTAGGGATCACTTTATAAAAATGTGCTCCAGTCCCCCCAACTTTCTGGTGTGTATGATAAAAAAAAAAGTGCTAGGGCCAGTTGTCAATTCCACGTGCTCAAACTTTCATAAAACTGGTTTTCTTAAATGTAGGAATATATGTGCCTGAAAATGTCAGTAAGAAATTCAACAGAAGCTCAATCAACAGACTCACAGACTTAGAGAATGAACTTATGGTTGGCAGGAGGGAAGAATGGGGGGAAAGAATAGTTAGGGAGCTTGGGATCACATGTACACACTGGTATATTTAAAATGCGTAACCAACAAGGTCCTACTTTATAGCATAGGGAATTCTGCTCAATGTTATATGTCAGCCTGAATGGGAGAGGGGTTTGGGTGAGAATGGATCCATGTAGATCTATAGCTGGGTCTCTTTGCTGTCCACCTGAAACTACCACAACATTGTTAATCAGTTATTTGTTCAGACACTAAGTCATGTCTGGCTCGTTGCAACCCCATAGACTGCAACACACCAGGCTTCCCTGTCCTTCACTATTTCCTGGAATTTGCTCAGATTCATGTGCATTGACTCGGTAATGCTATCTAACCATCTCATCCTCTCCTTCTCCTCCCGCCTTCAATCTTTCCCAGCATCAGGGTCTTTTCCAATGAGTCAGCTCTTCACATCAAGTGGCCAAAGGACTGGAGATTCAGCTTCAGCATCAGTCCTTCCAATGACTATTCAGGGCTGATTTCCTTTAGGATTGACTGGTTGGATCTCCTTGCTGCCCAAGGGACTCTAAGAGCCTTCTCCAGCACCACAATTTGAAAGCATCTGTTCTTCAGCGCTCAGCCTTATTTATGGTCCAACTCTCACATCCATACATGACTACTGGAAAAACTAGCATTGGTTTTTCCAGTCATCAAAAGCATTGACTATAGGGACCTTTGTCGGCAAAGATATATCATTAATTTTTAATCTATTGTCTAGGTTAATAAGCTATAATCCAATATAAAATAAAAGTTTTAAAAAAGCTTAATCAAGTTAAACACCATAACATTGGGCATCCAAAGACCTACCATAGCCCAGAGCTGGGCATATCAAGAGAAGCCTTGTACAGAAACTCTCCAAGGAGAGAAGGGAAATTAGCAGCTTCCAGTCCCCTGCATTCCACAAACAACACACTGACAGGGTCCTCAGGGCGTCCCTGCGGCAGGTGGCATGGTGAACAGGACGAGAGGGAAAGGATGAACTCATGAACTCGAAGCCCTGAATCCTGTTTCAGGAAAGCTAATGGGGTTATAGATGGAAGATACCAACTTCTGGTGGAGCTGAATCACAAAAATGAACAATACCATGGGGTGTGCTCTGGAGGAGGGCACGGCAGCCCACTCCAGTATTCTTGCCTGGAGAATCTCATGGACAGAGGAGCCTGGTGGGCTGCAGTCCATAGGGTGGCATAGAGTGGGACATGACTCAAGCACTTACTTAGCACTTGTACAGGCATGAGGTATGCTACAAGGAGGGAAGGCTTCCCCAGTGGCTCACACAGTAAAGAATCTGCCTGCATGGCAGGAGACCCAGGTTCGATCCCTAGGTCAAGATGATTCTCTGGAGAAGGGAATGGCTACCCACCCCAGTGTTCTTGCCTGGAGAATTCCATGGACAGAGGAGCCTGGCTACAGTCCATGGGGTCGCAAAGAGTCAGACACAACTGAGCAACTAACACTTTCACAAGGAAGGAAGACTTCTTGGCCCCCAAATATCCCCATCCAGGGGCCATAATATTTACAGTTGCACCTCTCAAGAGTCAGGGAGGAGACAGGCATCCAATGGCACAAACGATCTCCAGAAAAGAGAAAGCTAGGAGGCAGAGGGGGGACCATCAATTATCCAGTGCCACTGGACATCCTGACTTGATCCTGGATTTGCTGCAGTTTAAAGCAGTCTCCATTTCTCCAGCCAAGACGGTCTCTTATGGAAACACAGTTGCACCAAGGCGCACGGCAAGTGTCACCCCAAAATATGTGCACCTCCACTCTGCTAGTGGGTCAGCTGCCTTTCCAACTTGCTCTCCACCTTCCTCAAACTTGGCCCAGTTCTTCGAACCACATGTATCAGCTGCACAAACCATTCCATCTGCAGAAGTTTCACCCCATGCCCTAGTTTCACGTCCCTTCTCCACACATCCTTCCAGATCATGCTTCCCACCACCAAAGAGAAACAGCCAGACCTTAGTTGAAGCAGCAAAAGTGGATTTTATTCAGTAACTACCAACAGTAGGAAAAAGAGCAGGCCTCCATCCAGATTTGTGCAGAGATGAGTGGATCTCTAAAGGGAGAATGAGGGAGTAGAAGGAGGAGTGCAGGGATCTTGCAGAGACAGGGACGTGAAGTCACCAAAAAATGGGAGGGAGGGATGTGTGTGTGTGTTAGTCTCTCAGTCCTGTCCGACTCTTTGCAACCCATGGACTGCATGCAGCCCGCCAGGCTCCTCTGTCCATGGAATTCTCCGTGGGTAGCCATTCCCTTCTCTAAGAGATATTCCCCACCTGGAGATGGAACCCAGGTTTCCAGCATTTCAGGCAGATTCTTTACCGTCTGAGCCATCTGGGTTTGCTAACTGGTGCTGCTGGAAGTTAGGCTCCAAGCCTCCCAAAGAGGCAGGGGTCCCGTATTCAGGAGTTGGCTGGAACAGCCAGTTCTGTGGACATCCTTACGTTTTCTTCAGGCAGCATTTTAAGGAAGATTAGACTCATCCCAGGGTGCAGCCATGAACTGCTAGAAAAACTATGGTGGTGCTGGTTCAAGCCCAAGGTCAAGCTTGTTCAAGTCCAAGGTCAGTCTTGAGGCCTCATGGGAAAGAAGACTCAGAGGAACTACTCTCAAATGTGGTCAGGAAAGGTCTTTGTCCTCAGCTCCCCTGGGTTAAGCTGCTGCTGCTGCTAGTTGCTTCAGTTGTGTCTGACTCTGCGACCCCATAGACGGCAGCCCACCAGGGCCCCCCCCCAAAATCAGTGCTCTGCTCCCCTCCAGTACTGCTTCCCCTGCCAAGAGGGCCCATGAGCCTGGCAGACTCTGCACTAGACCTTGAGCTCCGCAGGACAGAGGAGAGGCACCGGATCTTGCTCACTACTCAGTTCCCCCACTGCCTGGTCTTTTGAGATGTTTGATCATTTCTGCTGAACACACACCATTGAGGATACACATGCCATAAACGGATATCCCCTAGAGTGGCTGCCGGAGCTTCCCTCCCCTCCTCCCACACCCAGGCAGCCCTACACTTCATCCTCTGGTCCTTCCACTCTTCCTTTCGCTGTGACAACTTCTAGGTGCAATGGTCCCTGCCTGGGCAAATCTAAGCCAAGGATGTGTATTGGGAGGATGACAGCTTTCTTTTTCCCCTCTTTAGCTGAGATGTAAACATTACGGTGAAAGTGTCTGATAAGACCCAAGAGGACCCAGAGCTCAAGCAACAGAGGAGGATTTTCTGCATCATCAGGGTCCCTGTGGCGCCCACAGGGGAGACGAAGAAATGGTGAGAAGCGGCAGCATATGTCTGGGTGGGAAGGAGGACCTCACTGCCATTCTCAGGAGCCTGAGCTGAGGGATTTAAAGCCCCTGAGAGGGGTGGAGCTGGGAGGGGGGGTCCGAGCCGGGGAACAGCGCAGGTGAGACCAGGAGTGTAGACGAGGCTGCTTCCAAACCCAGGCTCAGCCGTCACTCTGTTGTTCACTGTAAAGGTGTCCCCCTCTCTCAACCTCTGTGTCTTTCACTGTTAAAATCAACGTCTAGGGAGTACAAGAGTTACATAGCCAGGTGGCTGAGAAAACGATAAGGAAAACCAGAAAGCACCCAGCATGGTGACTTGTCACCTACCTCCCAACCTTCCTCTGTCTCTTTACACATACCCAGACTCAGATCCCCAGTTCTGCCTCCCTAGAGTGTAGAGGAACCCATCTGACCTTTTCCTAAGAGAAGGACAGAAAGAAGAAAAAAATACAGAAAAAGAAAGACATATTTACTATCTTTTTTCTACTTTTAGAATAGAACAAGCTTATTGTAGCAGTATTTTAAAATATAATAAAGAAGAGACTTCCATGGTGGTCCAGGGGTTAAAATTCCATGCTCCCAATACAGGGGACCTGGGTTCGATCCCTAGTCAGGGAACTAGATCCCACATGCTGCAACTGAGAGTTTGCTTGCCACAACTAAAAGCTCCCTTGTGCTTCCAACTTGTGATGCCAGAGAAACTAAAGATCACATGTGACCCAACCAAGACCTGGCACAGCCAAATAAATAAACAACTATTTTTTTTAAAAAAAGAAGTTGAATTTGTTTTTTTAAAAAGACCCAATTCAGACACCCTTTTCCTGATTTCCTTGCGCCTCTGAGTCTTATAGCCCATATATAAGCCCTATAATAACAGATTTCACAGTACGCTGACTGCCAAGGCTTGAAACCCAGCCCCACAGCTTCCAGGGTCTGTCTCTTTGAGCGAGTTACTTAAACTTTGTAATTGTATTCTAAACTGTGAAAAGGGGATGATAGTAATAACCCCATCTCACTGAGTACTGATGAGGATTAGTTGAATTTATGCATGTAAAGCCCTTAGTGCAGTGCCTGGAAAATAGTAAGCATTCAATAAATGATGACAATAAGAACCACGATGATGATGATGGTGGTGATTAAGGCCTCGTTAGACTGAGCTCCTGAGAACAGGAATAGCATCTTTATCATGAATGCAGGACCCTGTCCATGGGGATTCTCCAGGCAAGAATACTGGATGGATCACTATGCTCTCCTCCAGGGGATCTTCCCAACCCAGGGGTCAAACCTAGGAATCTCGCATTGCAGGTGGCTTCTTTACCAACGCAGCCACCAGGAAAGCCCTGTTACATACATCCAAGTGCCTAAAACAGTACCTCTCAAGAGAAGACATTAAATATTTGTTGAACCATTGGACAAATAAGTTAATGAACTTGTCTCTTCCTCTCCAATGCCCAGCCTCAAGTAGGTACTCAATCAATGTCAGTTGACTTATTAAATAAGTTCATAAATGACCACCCTCATGGTTGTCTCTGAAGCCCCCAGAACTCCTTGCATCTCTGCTCTCATTCTGGCAGCCTCTTATCAGAGAGGATACAGACTTTTGCTCCCTGACAAGGCATTTGAAAGGCTTCACTTGTAGCTCAGCTGGTAAAGAATCTGCCTGCAATTTGGGAGACCTGGGTTCGATCCCTGGGTTGGGAAGATCCCCTGGAGAAGGGAAAGGCTACCCACTCCAGTATTCTGGCCTGGAGAATTCCATGGACTGAATAAGTCCATGGGGTTGCAAAGAGTCAGACATGACTGAGCAACTTTCACTTCACTTCAAACAACAGCCCAAGTTTATGGGGATTTCCAGGGACCCAGTCATGGAGAGCACCCCGGTTTTAATAAGCACCGTTGAGTTTGGCTGGGTTCGTTCTGTGAGGCACCATAATTAATTTGGTGCTTTTTGGCCTTCTAATAAACTTTCAATAGAAATAAAAGCAACTTTGACTTCCCTTCAGGCCTATAAATAATTCATCCCCATTTGTGTGTCACTGATGCTCATTTAGTAGGAACTGTACAAAGGTCAGGGCCAAATAAAAGTCTCTTCAATGTTTGTGGATAATGTCAAAGAGTATTTTTTAGGGAAAATGGTGTTCAGAGAAGAGACGAAGAGAAATAGTGAGTTAATTGTGTTCAAGTGCAGATATTTTCGGATGGGTAAGGGTGGGTTCCCCTGACACCCCCCAAGCTAGACAGCTCCTTCCTGCATTGCTGACCTGGAGGCAGGTTAATGAGGACCACACTGCCCTTAAAATGGAATCGTGGATCTTAAGGTTTTTCCAGATCCAGAAGTGGTGCCAGAACAATTTTCATCCCAGTTCTTAAGCCTGCAGATTCTAGCAGGACTTAAAATAATGAAAAAATAAAAATAAAAAAAGCCTCTTCCTGCCTATGAATTAAACGCAGCAATTAACTACCAGGAGAGTACAATGGATGAGACCTGGACTTTGAAGCCACAAAGCCAAACATTTTCAGCTGTGTCACTCTTTGGTTGTGTGATTTCAGGCAAAGTCCCTGAACCCACTAAGCCTCAGTTTCTCTATCCATAAAATGGATATTTTTGGATATCCCTACATGAAAGAGTCATCATGAAGACTAACACAAGTAATCCGGGTACGAAGACTGGCACAAGGTCAGTGTGCCAAGTATCTTAAAATTAGATACTCTTTTAAGTATGTTTTAGGTTGTGGTTTCCAATGGCTGTTCTTCCAAATACATGATTGTGTTTTGATGTGTCAAAGATTTCTCAAGAATTTTGGTTTGCTGATGGCACTCTTTCTCATTTTCCAGTTTGTTGCTTTATATATTTTTTTGTTTATATCCTCTGTCTTCCTCTCCCTCGCTCTTGTCAATTCATAGGACTTTGGGCTAGAGGAGAGGCAGCTGGGTGTGCTCATTCTTTACCTTGGTGTCACTTTTTGAAAACCATTATCCAGGGAGGCAGAGTCCCACAAGGGTTCCTCACCTGAGGATTATCAAATCCCATGCTTAGAAAGAATATCAAGTGAGGACAGTGAGGTTCAGAAAAGGGACATAATGTCCTTAAGAAAATGCAGCTAAACAACCAACAAAATTCTGAAAACCAATTATCCTTCAATTAAAAAATAAATTTTAAAAAAGCAACTATCCTTCAATTAAAAATAAATTTTAAAAAAGAAAATGAAGTTAATGCAGATTATCCTGAAGTCCACAGACCCTCAAGGTATCCTGAATAGAATTTAGGGAATCTGTGAACTTGAATGGGAACAAATTAGAAAAAAGTTTTCAATGACCTCTAGCTGAAAGTTTTTACTTCCTTCAACTGAATGTAGACAACCAAGCATGATAGTATTTACCTTATTCTGACTTTGTCACCAAGGGAAACCACAGATATTTTCCCATCACAATACAAGTGTTGAAGTCATGGAAAAATATTATTTGTGATCAGCAGAATTCTGAAATATTGATAGTTATTAGATCTGCCAATAGTTACAGTTATATTTAACACACTAATAAAGAAATGTGTGTATTATCACACATTTGTATTTTTTAGATGTCTTGCTAGCAATAAACTTTGTAATTCTGATTATTCTATTTTACGCATTTAGGAAAAAAAAATTTTTGAGGGAAGTTCTATGTATTCACCCCACCTCCCTTTGGTTCATCCAAAGGTCTAAGCAGCTAAATGAATGGCAAAGCTGCCATCCAAATGTGTCTGCTGGAAACTCAGAGGACAAGGCCCTTCCATAGGGCAGGCTAGAACCTTATCTCCAGGCATATGCTATACTTCCTGACTGCCCACCATTCCTCCATATTATTATTCAGACCACATAGGAGAGGAGGAGGAAAAGGAGACAAAATAAAAGGAAAAAAAACCCTGAATCCTGATGATAGACCTTACAACCAACCCAGTTCTTAGTTCACAAAAACTCCATCTATCGGGCACAAAGGAGTGGAGACAGCAAGAGTGTGGTCCAGAGCCACACAGCTGGTAGCAAAGAGTCGGACACAACTGAGCGACTAAACACACACAGCTAGTGAAAAGCATATCCAGAACTCAAGGCCAGAACCCTAGACCACTGCCCTGCGCTCCTTTGTTCCTTACAGCCATGCCCACCTCCACCAGTCCACCTGGTCTCTTTCCTTAGCAACCACACTCACAACACGTAATTGCATCTAAATTATATTGTCTTTATCCAAGCTAATTTCTACTGTGTGGTCCTCACTTTTCCAAAACTAGGCAGACGTTTTGTGGAGATGTCATCATGTCAAGAAGATCCTGTCTGTACGATCTGGGCAGGAACCTCCTTTGTTAGCTGGGGATTGCATCAGTTAGGGTAGGCTAGGTGACGCTGCCATAACAAATGACCCCAGTAGGCCAACGCCCTGACAGTAACAAATATTTGTATCTCCTTCATCTTGTAAATCCACCACGGCCAGCACAGCGCTCTGCTCCACTTCTCTTCTCTCTGGGCCCCAGGCTGCTGGAACAGCCGCAGTCTGAGACATGGCTTTGGCAGAGGGAAAAAGAAAATGCAGCCCCTAAATCTCCTGCTTGGAAGTGACTCATGTCACTTCTGCTCCCATTTCGTTGGCCAAAGGAGGTCAAAAGTATGACATCATCGAGAAAAGGAAGCATTATCCTCCTCCAGGGAGAAGGAGTGAATAGTCCAGTGAATAATTCATCTAGCGTAAGAGAAGAGCCCATAAAAAGGTGCTACTCTGACTACAGTCTTGAAACGTCTCCAGGTTTGACCCCTGATGCATCAATCACGTACTTACAAAACTGACCCTTGCTTCGTCTAATTGTATGCATCATAGTCTTAACCCTTCTTATGATGACAGATTGCCTTTTAAAATCATTGCAAAGGTGCAGCTTTTAGAGACTGTGTTTAGAGGGAACATTACTCCATGCTCTTCCCTTCTCCGTGCAATTCTGGCACTGCCTCCGAGACTCTGACACTCTTTGAGCGTAGTTTCTATTTTCCCAGCCACACCCGAGGACACACAATGGGTATTCAACCCACACACAGCCCCTTGCCCTGAAATGCTGCCCACGAGTGAAGGTTGTTGTCTCCTCAGCCAACACTGGGAACAGCAAGGCAGCCTGCAAACACTCTTCTGAAACCGAGTTCGCTAATGAAGGGACTGTGCCGTGCTAATATTTGTCCCCTCTGAATTTAAATGTCACGTATATAGAGAGAGTACTGATGTAGCAAGATGGATTAGCAGAGGGAACGAAGGAGCTGTGTCGCCAGAATGGCTTTCTTCTTGCCCTTTGATTGATGAGAAGGAGGCCAGGCTCACCTTTATCTCTGACAGGGCATGTTGGAGAAGTGCTAATGATGTCATCAGGTGATGGATTTCCTCATACCTTCACCCACTGAACCATGCCAGACCTATTAAGCTCCACGCAAGGTGGAGAGCTCGACTTCAGGAACGATCTCCTTATAATCAACTTGCAGAGACAACACCATGTAATGGGCTGATGAGGACACATGATGGAACAGAGCCAAGTCTAGCCCACAGGGATGCGTGGGTGTGTGTGTGTGTGCGTGTGCACGTGTGTGTACTAAGCTCACATATAGTTTCTTATTGGGTTGGGGGGGTTGCTAGTTTTCCCATTTCTTATATATTTTTAAAATATTTATTTAGCTGTGTTGGATCTCAGTTTCAGCATGCAGGATCTTTTGTTGTGGCACGTGGGCTCTCTAGCTGTGGCACACAGGTTCCAGAGCAGGGGCTCAGTAAATGCAGCACACGGGTTTAATTCCCCGACGAGGGATCGAACCTGTGTCTCCTGCATTACAAGGTGGATTCTTAACCACTGGACCACCAGGGAAGTGCCCCAGCATTTTATAATGAAAATTTTCAAGTACACTGCAACCGCCGATTCATTAACATTTTACTAAGCTTGATGTATCACATATCTTTCCATCCACCCCTCCATTAATCCGCCTTATTCTTACGTTCATCTCAAAGTAAGTTGTAGACATCCATATGTTAATACTTTCTCCTAAATACTTCAGGATGATTGCCATTAACTAGAGTTTATTATGTGTTAATAGATTTTGGTATACAATTTACATACATTGAAATATATACTTTTTCAAGTGTCCATTCACCATGCTGTGCTTAGTCACTCAGTGATGTCTGACTGTTTTCGACCCCATGGACTGTAGCCTGCCAGGCTCCTCTGTCCACGGGATTCTCCAGGCAAGAATAGTGGAGTAGGTAGCCTATCCCTTCTCCAGGGGATCTTCCCAACCCAGGGACTGAACCCAGGCCTCCTGCACTGCAGGCAGATTATTTACCAGCTGAGCTATCAGGGAAGCCCATTCACTAGGTTTTTTTAGATTTATTCCTTTTTAATTAGAGGATAATTGCTTTACAATACTGTGTTGGTTTCTCCCATACATCAACATGAATCAGCCATAGGTATACATATGTCTCTTCCCTCCTGAACCCAGTTTTGCCAAACGCATGCATCAGTTTAATCCAAACCCTGTGAAGATATAGAATGTTACTACCACGACTGAAAGCGTACTCACTCCATTACCCATTAATCCCTGCCCTCATCATGTGTTAATGTTACTTACCACAGAATTTCAAATAATGGACGTATGCCGAACACATTCTTTTGTGTCTGGCTTCTTCTACTCAGATTATCTGAGATTCATTCATATCTTGTACGTATATCAGTAATTCATTCCCTTCCCTTGCTGAGTCAATTTTGGTTGAATCAATATCTCTATTTGCTTAATGCCTTATCTAACAGGAATCTTTTAGAATTAAGTACTGAGCTTTAAAGGACATACATTGATTTTCATAATTTGTTGACACCTAAAAATTAGATTTCACTTGAAGATTTGAATTTCTGTTTCCTTTTGAGAATCTGAAGATTGGGCAATCAATGCTCAGCTCACTCTTCTCAATGGCAAAAATGGCCTGGGCTGAGGGATGGCACCAACTTTAGACACGACACATGCTCTCATTTGCCACAGTCCCCACCACTCCCTATTGTACCCCCATCTGGGTAACTATGTCATCAGCCTGCCCCAAAAGGTATATGATTTTCCAATTCCTGTTAATAACTACTGAGAGTTCCAAAGTGATTATGGAGTGAATTAACGAAGGAAACAATAAATGAACATAGTGTATTTCATTAGTTATGTTGTGCCAAAGATTTTGCAATACAGAAATGTCCTAGCTTTGAAATGGTACAAATGAACTTACCAAACAGAAACAGACTCCCTGAACTTAGAGAATGAATTCATGGTTGCCAGGGTGAAGAATGAGGAGAATGGATAGTTAGGGAGTTTGGGATGGACGTGTACACGCTGCTATATTGAAAATGTATAACCAACAAGGACCTGCTGTATAGCACAAGGAACTCTGCTCAAAGTTAAATGGCAGTCTGGATGGGAGGGAAGTCTTGGGGGAGAATGGATGTATGTATATGTATAGCCGAGTCGCTTTGCTCTGCACCTGAAACTATCACAACATTGTTATCAGCTATACTCCAATACAAAATTAAACCCTTTTTAAAAAAAAATTTTTAAAGTCCTAGTTTTGGAATCAGTTCTGTCTAGGTCTAAACCCCTCCTCTATTTCATACTGTCTCATAAGTTTCACTTCGCTTCACATTCTTCTTATGTAATATAGGGATAAATATGCTATTAAAAATTTATCAGTTGCTAGAAGAATCAGTGAACTAACATTAAAGTGCTTAGCACCACCAGGATGGTACTTTATAATCATTGATATTATCATGGTTATCATCAACCAGTCCTCCACAAGAAGGGGTGTCAAATTACTTTTAATGCCATCTTTCCAATGCAGCAAAGTGAAGCCTCCGAATCCTGAGGGAGTATGATTGTGGCTAATTATGGAGAGGAATTTCCTGGTCCTCACACCCTGCTTTCTAATTAGCCAGCCTCTCAAGCCTAAGTTTACATTTGAGTCGAAGCCATTGCAAAAGTCTAGAATGGAGTCAAAAGGGCAGGAACTTCCTTTCTGTGATTTAAGAGGATCTGGGACAAAAAGCACTAAAGACCGCCAAAGACCAAATAAGATACCCAAAGGGGAAGAGGATTACAGAAGAAAGGATCTAGAAATAGACTCCAGTACATACACGATGCTAATAGAATGGCATTGCATTCCGATCAGCAGGAGAAAGACAGACGACTCCATAAATGGCAACAACTGGAAAACCATCTGGAGAGATATAAAGTCGAGTTCTTATTTCTTACCTTTGCACCAAAACAAATTCCAAATGGAGCCAAGATTTAAACATAAAATAATGGAACCAGTAAAATACTAAGAGAAAAAAAATGGGGGGGGGGGTGTTAAATAAACTCTTGATGACCAGAAAACATTAAGGACAACTTAAAATTTAGACTCCGTATATTTTAAAATGTATATGTGAATAAATACAATAAGCAATTTCTGCCTTTAAAAACCACAAAGTTTAAAAAGAAACAACAAACTGGGAAAAACATTTCTGTGAACCAAAAGAAAAGGCCATTTCCTAAATATAAAGAAATCCTAGAAATCTAGTAAATAAATAAATTTAGTAATAAAAAGACTCACAACTCAATAGAAAAATGGACCAAGAGTCCTTCATTTAAAAAATAAAATATGAACAGTTCTTAAATATATTAAAATATAGTCACTCACACTAATGATAAGATAAATGTGAATTTATTATTTTTTTAAAAACATTTTTTTTAACAGGTACATTTGATTTTTTTTTTTTTTTTTTTTTGGATATATAGCATGCAGGGTTTTAGTTCCCAGCCCAGGGATTGAACCTGTGCCCCCTGCGCTTCCACTGCACGGTCTTAACCACTGGCCCACCAAAGAAGTCCCAGATAAATGCTAATTTAAACTACAATAATATTTTTTAATAGTTAATGGGCAGAAATCTGGATATTTGATTTAAAAAAAAGCTGTCATTGAAGTTGTGGCAAAATAGTCATTTTTCACAATTGCTGATAAACTTATATGAAATGAAACTTGGCCCCAACTTTTTTATGTTTTTTCAATATAGATATATAGTGAAACACAGTTACTACAGGAAGGTTAGTTACCACATCACATAATTATAATTTTGTGTGTGTGGTGAGAATATCTCACATTTTCTTTATCCACTTATCTACCAATGGACACAAGTTGTTTCCATATTTTTTGCCTATTGTAAATAATGCTGCAAGGAAGATGGCTGTTTAGATACATCTTCAAAATAATGACTTCATTTCCTTTGCATAGACACCCAGAAGTGGCATTTCTGTATCATCTAGTAGTTCTATTCTTAATTTCTTGAGGACCCCCCCATACTATTTTCATTCTGGGTGAACCAGTTTACATTCCCACCAGCAAAGGCACAAACTTTTTAAATTAAAAATCCACATACTTTTAAAATGCAGCTATTCCACTGGAAAAAGTTATCATATTTGGACCTGCGTGAAACACTGGAAATACAAAGATTATTTGCAATATTGCTTGCAATAGCAAAACAGTGAAGACCATCTAAAAACTATAAATAAATACAGGATGCTTGGGGCTGGTGCATGGGGATGATCCAGAGAGATGATATGGGGTGGGAGGTGGGAGGGGGATTCAGGATTGGGAGCTTGTATACACCCGTGGTGGATTCATGTCAATGTATGGCAAAACCAATACAGTATTGTAAAGTAAAATAAAGTAAAAATAAAATTTAAAAATAATAATAAAAATAAAAATAGAAACTATAAATAAGTTATTAGTAAGATAGATTGCAGTATCGATACATGCTTAAAATGGAATACTTATTTTGTAGCAATAGAGAACAGTCTCCAAGACATATTGTTGAAACTGACCAGGAGCAGGGTGGGGCGAGAATGGTTAATAGTCAGCTGGTGTCAGGGGTAGTCGGGGAGGAACAGATACAGCATAATGTAGAGAATGTAAGTGCACATTGGGAAGGTCTCGCAAGAAACCAATACCAGGACTTCCCTGGTGGTCCAGTGGTTAAGAATCCACCTTGCGTTGTGGGGAACTTGGGTTCAATCCCTGGTCAGGGAACTAAGATCTCACATGCCAAAGAGCAATTAAACCCACACACCGCAACTACTGAGCCCTCACCACAACTAGAGAGTCTGTGTGCCACAATGAAAGATCTGGCGTGATGCCATTAAGACCCAATGCAGCCAAGTTAATTAATTAAATATTTTTCTCAAAAAGAAACCAGTACCAATAGTTGACCCTAGAGAGGAGAACTGCTGAGGCAGCAAACCCTTTTATACCATGTGTGTGTATTACCCATGCCTTTATTCTTATTATTTTAAAGGTATCGCAGGGAATTCCCTTGGTGCTCTCACTCCCGTGGCCCCAGGTTCAATCCCAGGGAATTAAGATCTCACAAGCAGTGAGGCACAGCCAAATGCAATTGCCATCTCTGGGTCATTTAAAGAGGGATGACGATTTTAGCCAATTATGATAAAGAATAAGCAAGCCTCGTGCAAATGACCCCAATGGATTCCCTTATAATTGGGGGATTCTAGGAATTTCCTGAAATACATCAGCACTAACTGATTTCACTGCACTGAAGATGACAGAAGTACTGCTATTAGATCTGTAAAAGAGTAACAGGTTTTTGAACTTCAAGTCCCCCGAGGTCTGGTAGCAGAGAGCAGAGGGGGGCTCTCTGGGTCACCCAGCGCTCTGCCATCACCTTGGGAAACACACAGAACTCCCTTCCTCCCTGTGCTGAGGACCACTCAGTTCCCAGGGGCCATCTCGCACACAGGGATGAAGAACAGAATGTGGTTCTTAACATAAATGGAATTCGGAGCTATTTTCAAAGCTAGAACACATTCAAACTGTAATGTGAAGGCATTTTTAGCTTCCAAATGGTACCTGACATTTCAGGGTTTACTATCTGCCAAGCCTTTATACGCATTATCTCTTCTAATTCTCACCAAGACATGGGAGGGGTCAGGTAGAGGGGGTGTTCTGTCATTATTTTCCATTGACAGGTGAGGGAACTGAGGCTCCAAGATGTTTGCCCAAGGTCACCATGCAAGACTTTAACCCAGGCAGTCTGGCTTCAGAAATCCAGAAAGCCTCTTCTACGTCCACCTAACACTGCTTTTCAAATCACAAAGCCTCACCTCTCACCTGCCATGCATCCTCCACACACATGAATATGTCTTTTGCTGTGATTTCTACTAGAACTTTAGATGCAGTCGTGGGTAGAATAACGATCTCCCAAAGATGTCCACACCCTAATCCCCAGAACCTTTGAATATATCATTTTGCTGTTATTCTCCAGTCACTAAGTCCTGTCTGACTCTTTGTCATCCCATGGACTGCAGCACGCCAGGCTCTCCTGTCCTTTACAATCTCTTGGAATTTGCTCAGATTCATGTCCATTGAGTCAGTGATGCCATCCTACCATCTCACCCTCTGCCGCCCCCTTTTCCTTTTACTTTCAGTCTTCCTGAGCATCAAGGTCTTTTCCAGTGGGTCAGCTCTTCACATCAGGTGACCAAAGGATTGGAGCTTCATCTTCACATCACTCCTTCCAATGAACATTCCAATGAACTGATTTCCTTTAGGATTGACTGGTTTGATCTCCTTGTAGTCTAAGAGACTCTCAAGAGTTTTCTCCAACACCACAATTCAAAAGAATCAATTGTGCAGCACTCAGCCTTCTTTATGGTCCAACTTTTGCATCTGTACATGACTACTGGAAAAACCATAGCTTTGACTTTTGTCAGCAAGGTGATGCCTCTGCTTTTTGATAAGCTGTCTAGGTTTGTCATAGCTTTTCTTCCAAGAAGCAATGTTACCTGGCTAAGGGAAATTAAGGTAGCAGGTGCAATTAAGGTTGCTAATCAGCTGATCTTAAAATTGGGAGAGGGGGCTTATCCTGGGTTATCAAGATGGGTCCATTGTAACCACAAAGATCCTTAAATGTGAAAGAGGAGACAGGAGTTCAGAGTTATGTCAATGAAAAAGACTCAGCTGCCCATTGGTGATTCTGAAGATGGAGGGGGAACCATGAGCCAAGGCAGCTTCTAGGAGATGGAAAAACCAGAAAACAGATTTTTCCCACTGGGCCTCAGAAACGAATGCATGCCTGCTGAAAACTTGATTTTGTCCCACTGAGAGCTTTCTCAACTTCTGATTCCCTGGAACTATAAGATAATAAATTTGAGTTTGGCTACTGACCACTTGAACTGTGGCTGGTGTGACCAATTTAATTTAATTTTAATTAATTTACGTAACCACACAGATGGCTCATGACCTTCATATTGGATCACAAAGCTGGAGAGAAATATATGGTGGGCAGGTTCCTAAGGCAGATCCTTATCTTGTAAAATGACTTCCCCCTCCTCTCTGATCTCCAGATGCCACTTAGGTCTCCAAGCAGCAAGGTCAGAGTGAGCCCTGTAAACGTTTACAAGAGGGAAAGTACAGTGGCCAGTAGCTGAGACTCTGTGACAACCACATCCCAGCCATGTAACCTGGCTCATCAGTCAGGGGTCGGTCTCCAGAGAAACAGAGCCAGTAGGATACACATAGAGATACACAGGGTTGAGTATTCAACACTGAACACTCATTGAGAGGACTGATGCTGAAGCTGAAGCTCCAGTTCTTTGGCCATCTGATCCTAAGAGCTGACTCACTGGAAAAGACCCTGATGCTTGGAAAGATTGAAGGCAAAGGGAGAAGAAGGTGGCAGAGGATGAGATGGTTGGATAGCATCACTGACTCAATGGATATGAACTTGGGCAAACTCTGAGAGACAGTGAGGGACAGGGAGGCCTGGCATACCGCAGTCCATGGGGTCGCAAAGATTCAGACACGACTTTGCTAATGAACAGCAGCAACAGCAAAGAGATACACAGAAAGAGGTTCATTATAAGAAACTGGCCTGTGGGATTAGGGAGTCTGAGAAGTCGCACGACCTCCTTCCTATCTGAAAGCTAGAGCCCCAGGAGAATCCGTGGTGTAGTTCCAGCCCAAACCCCAAAACCTGAGAGCCAGGGAAGCCAGTGGTGTGTGTTCCAGCCCAAGTCCAGAGGCGGGAGGGCGAGACTCGCTGAGGTCTAAGGACAGGAGACAGACGTCCCAACTCAAGCAGAGAGAGCAGATTTGCCCTTCTTCCGCCTTTTTGTTCTATTCGGGTCCTCAACAGATTGGATGAGGCCCGCCCACATTGGTGAGGGCGATCTTTCTACAGTCTACTGATTCAGCTGCTAATCTCTTCCAGAAACACCCTCACAGACACACCCAGAAATAACATGCTACCGGCTCTCTGAGCATCCCTGAGCCTGGTCAGGCTGACACCTAAAAGTAACCATCACACCTGGAGCAGGTGACAATCGTCTCAGAATGAGATGGTCCATATAAAAGGCCTCGCACACAGCAGGCTGTCGATCCAGGTTATGCCCTGGTGGGAAGGTTACTGTTCTCTTTTACAATGCTTCTGTCTTCCCCTGTTGGATGGTGGGCTGCTGAACTGAGCTCTGATTCACCCTGGTTTCTTTCTCACCCCCACTGGCATCTAGCACAAAGCTGGGCACACAGTAGTGAAAAGGAGCAAGACCCTATGGTCCTTGCCCACCTCCCAGCAATGTCCTTGCATGCCTTCTGTCTATAGAAAACTTTAGTCAAAGAATAAGTTTAATCAGAGATAAGAGAAATACAGAAACAAAGGAAAGCAGTCAAAGGAGACCACATAATAATAATGTAGGATCATTGATGTATGATATTAAACATAGTCAAGGACCTTTGGTTCCTTCTCAAGGCCTATAGATAATATTCTGAGCCATATCCTGTGAGCTGTCTTATAGATACCGAAATACCAGGTGGAAGAAGTTAACTACATAATGAGCGGACTGCAGCTATGACATAAGCTGCCACAATTCCAAGAATCAGCCTCAAGGAAATGGAAATAAATGGACCATGGAACTGAAGATTAACTGTGCCTAAAACAATCATAAATGATGCTGGTCAGACCACTGATTTGAAGATGCCTGTTAGAGATGACTGTGCTGTTTTCTACATATAGCGCCCCTCCCCCTATTGCCTGCATCTGAAATAAAGCAAAGTTTCCTTTGTACCAACCTGGTCTGTTTACTGGCTTTTGAGAGGTGAGCAGCCAGACCCCACACACTTTTAGTACCAGTAGGTCCTCAGTTCAAGTGTTTGAATGGAATTGAGCCCATTTAAGTCTCGGTACCTTTAAATGCTTAATGCTGTATGTGTGGTTTTAGGTATTTAAAGACGTTGAGACAAAGTGCGCGGACGCTTTCCTGTAGCAAAGAGGCTGGATCGAGTGCGCTGGGGGGATGGGTGGTTTCAAAGGCATCCAGCAACTCTCCTTCTCCCGTTACCATCCCCCGCACTCCAAAAGTTACCTCTCCTACAAGTCCATGTTTGTAATATCTTTACCCCTCCCCCCCAAAAAAAAAAAAGATTTAAGGCTTTTACTCCGCAAAGAAGATTCAAAATACCAAAGAAAGAATGAACTGACTTAAATCACTCTCAACAGGGAAGCAGGGTTGGCAGGAACCTTAGAGGGTGTTCAGTGATTCTGAACCTTGTTGCATGTTAGGATCTCCAGAGCAACTTTTAGAAATTACTGGTGGCTCAGCGATAGAGAATCTGCGATGCAGGAGACCTGGGTTCAATCCCTGAGTCAAGGAGATCCTCTGGAGAAGGAAATGGCAACCCACTCTAGGATTCCTGCCTGGGAAATCCCATGGACGTAAGAGCCCGGTGGGCTACAGTCCATGGGGTCGGAAAGAGTCGGACACGACTTAGTGACTAACCAACGAACAAGAACAAAATGGAATGAGAATCCCTAGGGGTGGGTCTGGCATCCATTTTTTAAAGCTCCCAGGTGACCTGAATATGCTACCTGGGGGTAAGGACCAACGCATTGCCTTTTTTTTTTTTTTTTTTTTTTTGAGAGTAAATGTATCTAACATGAAATTGATGATGAACGCTTTTAAAGTTGACAGTTCAATGGCTTTCGGTACATTCATAGTGTTTGGCAAGCACCATCGCTAAGATATTTTCAGTGCCCCGAAAAGAAGCCCAGACCCACTAAGCAAGCACTCCCACTGCCCTCTTCCCCCAGCTCCTGCAAATCACTAACCTATTTTCTGTCTCTGTGGATTTACCTAATCTAGACATTTCACAGAAATCACACAACATGTGACCTCTTGTGCCTTCACATGGCATCTTGTTTTCAAGGTTCATCCACGTTGTTGCATGAATCAGTACTTCCTTCCTTTCAGTGGTTGACTAATATCGCATTGTATGGATGGATCATATCTGCTTATCCATTAATCTGTCAATAGATACATGGGTAGTCTGCAGTCACTTTTTTCAAAGATAGGGACATGAAGGACTTCCCTCATGGTCCCATGGCTAAAATTCCACGCTCCCAATGAGGAGGGCCTGGGTTCGATCTCTGGTCAGGGAACTAGATCCCACGTTGCAAGTAAGAGTTTGCATGCCACAGCTAAAGATCCCTCATGCTTTCAAACTGTGGTGCTGAATAAGACTCTTGAGAGTCCCCTGGATGCAAGGAGATCAAACCAGTCAATCCTAAAGGAAATCAACCCTGAATATTCATTGGAAGGACTGATGCGGAAGCGCCAATACTTTGGCCACCTGATGTGAAGAGCTGACTCATTGGGAAAGACCCTGATGCTGGGAAAGACTAAAGGCAGGAGGAGAAAGGGGTGGCAGAGGATGAGGTGGTTGGTTGGCATCACTGACTCAATGGGCATGAATCTGAGCAAACTCCAGGAAACAGTGAAGGACAGGGAAGCCTGGTGTCCTACCGTCCACGGGGTCACAAAGATTCAGACACGACTTTGTGACTGAACCACAGCAGCAAAACTGAACACCGTAGATGAGGTGGCTAAGACAACAGACATTTACTTCTCATAGTTCTGGAAGTAGGGAAGTCTAAGATCGAAAGGGTCCAGCAGATCTGATGTCTGGTGTGGGATTCTTCCTGGTTTGCATGTGGCTGTCTTCTGATTGTGCGCTCACATGGCAGGAAAAGAGAGAAAAGATAGTCTTCTCTTCAAGACTCTTATCCCACCATGGGGTCTCCACTCTCATGACCAAACAGCCTCCCCAAGACCCACCTCCCAGCCCTATCACATTAGAGCTTTAACATATGAGTTGGGAGGAGGGAGGCCACAGGCATTGGGTCCATAGCAGAAGCAACCCCTGCCCATCTCAGCACAGCTTCCTTCTCTGTCTCCTCTCTGAGTTGGTTGCTAAGAGGAATGGACTTGCTACAGCCATGCTTCTTTCACTCAGATCGACAGATCGCTCTCAGTCTCAGCTCCACTGTTCTGATGGGCCATGGGCCCCCTCCCTCTCCCCATAAAACCTAAGAAAGTTAATTCAGGGCAGATGGGAACTGGTCAGTCTTCAGCCATTTTCCATCTTGGAGACCTCCAAAAATAGCTAAACTCTAATGCATATTTCAGGTTAGACTTGTTTATTCTCCCTCTTTCTGAGCCAGCAAGCTAATTTCCCCAGAGGGGGAAGGAAAGCAAAGGCGGCTGCCAGAAAACAGAAAAATCAGCTTGAGCTTCTCCCTTGATTGCCCGCGGGAACAATGCCTCCTATCTCAATGCTCTCAGCAAGGCCCCAAGAGCAGAGACTTTCTTCTCTGTGGGCAAGAGGTTTGGATATGCCCAACCGCAAAGCCCCAGTGGATGCCTGGCCCTGGGCACAGGCTTCCAGACCTTCTCAGCCTGCAAAGCGAGAAGCAGGAGGCAGCAGCTGAATGCCAGCCTTGGTCCTTTCTCAACAGCCAGATAGGAAAAAAATAATGATTACTCTGGTTTAAATTCCAAACTGAGGAAGCACCCTGATTGACCAGGTGTCCGCACAGCTAGAGCCAAGGATGGAGTGATGGTGGGCTGGTCTTGGACACAGTGTGCTCAGTTGCTAAGTCATGTCCGATTATTTGTGACCCCATGGGCTGTAGCCCATCAGGCTCCTCTGTCCATGGGATTTCCCAGGAGGCAAGAATACTGGAGGTGGGTTGCCATTTCCTTCTCCAGGGGATCTTCCTGACCCAGAGATCGAACCTGCATCTCTCGCATCTCCTGCATTGGCATGTGGAATCTCTACCACTGTGCCACCTGGGAAGCCCCCATTCTACACTTGATTTTAGCCAAAAAGGTTGAGAAGCGAGTATGAGCAGAAAAATCTACTATTTGGCTGTATTACTATAACAGAAGCTCAACTATGTTCAACCAGAATAAAGGGTGATGAAAACACAAGCAAGAAGCCTTGATTTCTCCATCTATTCACTGTTCGCAATTTGTAAATGATCTGAAGGTGGAAAGGGTTGCAGGCTCAGAAATCTGCAGACTTTCCTTCTGCTAGAGGAGCTACTTGGGTAAGGACTGCCCTGCCAATTCCCCCAGATCCTTCCAGCCTGAGGCCATTTACAGCACTGATGGAACACTCATTCTTCTTGGGTCTGCAAGGATTGCATGACTCCAGAAACAACAAGATGGTGAGAAAGTTATCAGTGGTCTTCACCTTGGCGCTTCATAAAGACCTTGTGGGGCTGGCAGTCTCAGTCTCTCTCTCTCCCAAATGCAGAAAAATCAAGAAGCTAAACTCAACATCCAGGACTTGCAGAAAGAAGGGTATTCAATGATCTAGACAGCCAGACCAAATCATCACCTTTCAGATCAACTGAAACTAACACACAATTTTTCCTTCAGAGTCTCGTGAAATTCACAAGGCTGATAAAGTGACCGAAGCCACCAGGGTCTGGAGCTGTCTTTCTTTTCTCTAGAGACATTCCAGAAGTCATGATCCCCAAGAAGAAGCTTTCCAGGACCTTAGAGATAGGAGCAAAATCCAGGGTAGTCTGATCCTAAATGGATTGTTCCTTTCCGGATTCATATTGTCAGACACACACTACGTGCCTAACATTGTACCAGCCACATCCTCACGGGCAGATTCCACGTGGAAGGAACTAATGCTCCACTTTTGGCAAAACCTCATAAGTTAGGCAGGTTTTACATTTTTAGTTTTAATTTACACAGGAAGAAAATTAAGCTTGGAATGTTGAAATGACCTGACCAAAGTGACTTAGGTGGTATATCATCCGGTCCATGTGCTAATCCACATCCAAAACTGAATGAAGCCTTTCCACTTCACTGTTCTAGAAGACATGGAAATTCAAGGAAAACCACAGCCCCATGCTCAGTGTGGTTCCGCAAAATCTTTTCTTTTTACGGTTCTGTTCATCACCACCTAGTGCCAAAAGAAAGCTTTTGCTTTTCTCTCTCCTGTCTCTCCTCTGCCTGAAAAACTCATTTGCATTAGGTCTTAACGATGCTGTTGGCTCATTTCTCATAGGAAACTGTGGAGGATAGGGACTAGCTTTTTCTGGAGCCTGCCACTTTTCCTCCAATAATAGGCGGTCAGGATGGACCTTGTCCAATTCTTTTTTACTTCCAGGACAGTTGGTGTCTGTGCCTCGTCCTGCTTTTCTAAACAACTTCCTCTTAGAGAAAGGATGACACCTATGCGTGTGTACTGTTTCTTTTCTCCTTTATCCGTGGCAGACATTTCTAATCAATCCTGACGTTCCATTTCACTGATCCTCACCTCGACTTCAATCTTCTCTGTTTAGTTAAGCTCCAGGCGTCAGCTACCAACCCAAAGAAGTCAATTTCCCATCCTTTTCCTGTAGCAACACTCCATCTAACTGTGTTTCCAAACCAGCCTTCTGCACTGGAGGGATAATTCTATACCTCTCCCCATAAATCTGCTGAATGCCAGGCTCATGTTAGGAAAGCCACTTCCTATAATAGCATCTCAGTGTGGAGTACTCTGTTAAACCATTTAACCTGACAATTACACATTAAATACAAACAGAATTTGTCCCTATGTGAATTCATAATGAGTTCATTCCTAAATGAACTTCACCTAAATGCTTGAATTTCCAATGAACGCTTGAGGACAATTTCAAAACGTCTCATGAGATAAAAGTCAATCTCCCAGGGCATTCTGAAAGCGAGGGTACCAATTATGGGTTAAAGTAAAAGTGTGAGTCTGACTCTCCCCACCACACAGGTCTGCACGGAGCATCAGTGAGCTCAGCGATGCGGCAGAGTACACTCTCCAAAGCCAAGGGCAGATGTAGCTGCATTATTTGTAGTTTGTGTTCGGCATTCCTCATAGGCAGATGCACCCGTGCACCACCACTCACGTGGGGGCTGCCTGCCTCCTTCTCCCAACTGCGATAAGAAAACAAAACTCCCACAATCAGACCTTGTCACTATCACTTAGATGAGACCCAGAGCCAGAGTTCCTGGAGGTAGAGAACACAGACTTGGAAAGGATTGCAGTAAGACTTAGCATCATCAAAACCCACCCAACACAGGCCACTGTGAGCAAGAAGGAGGAGGAGAAGCAAGCCATTCAACAAACTCCCTCTTCTATGTGTGTGTTCTACTCGGTAAATTGTGCGCTGGGTTGTTTCTTTTCTTTGCATCTAGGGAGTTATAATCAAGCTGTAAGTTTGCATATGGCCTCGGTTTAGCCACATATGTTCAAAGGAAAGATAAACTCTCAAGGAAAAATCATACTTCTCAAAAACAAAAGCTTACTTGAAATGTAAATGTTGCTTCGATCCTTAATGGAAAGAGCTCTTCCGACTCAGACTGGAATTCAGTCTGTTCCTCCACGTGGCCTGGGTACCAACATGCTCCACCCCTGGGCCCCAGGCAGACATCACTAATCAATCCTGACTCTCTTTTACTCCAAGGTGAGAAGTAGCCTCGAACTTGCCCTCTACACAGGGCTCCAGGAAGTCACAATCAGTCAGTGAGAGCTGGCATGTAAGATAAAAGCTGTTTGCCAGTCTACCCTCTACAGTTTATTGATGTGGCTGCCAGGGGTTCACCTTTGACTGCTATGAACCACATATAATCCCTTTTCCTACTTTCAGACTGTCTATCATACTCCTTGCCAAGCACCAGATGTGGACCGATAGAGGGACCCGGATCACTCTTGCTTTTTCCAAGCTCATCCTCAAATCCATCCAGCCTCCTCCTATTCTACTGATAAGATCTCCCCTATCCCTAGACCCTGGGCTTCCCAGGTAGCGCTACTGGTAAAGAATCCACCGGCCAGTGTAAGAGATGCAGAGACGAGGATTTGATCGCAGGGTTGGGAAGATCCCCTGGAGGAGGAAATGGCAACCCCACTTTAGTATTCTTGCCTGGAAAACTCCGTGGACAGAGGAGCCTGGCGGGCTATAGTCCATAGGGTCGCAGGCAGGCACATCCCTAGCCCAAACATTTTCCCATTGTCCTCTGGTCCCTTGGAATCCTTACATTAACCCTCTCCAAATATCCCCTCAGACCTCTGGGAACCCAAGCCCTCTGACTTGCCCTAGCATCCCTGGAAAGAAGTCTGTTGACAAAGTCAGTCCATTCTAGAAACTCAGTGATGATAACTGCAGTTCCAGTTTTTGCGAAGAATCTTCACATCCGTGATCTCAGGGGATAATTCAGATCCTCTTGGGATGGCAGGTATTTAAAGCTCCTGACAACAAACAGAAACAGTGACCAGCCTGGGTGACCTTCAGCACATCCCTTCACTCTCTTAGCCTTGATTTCCTATCTGCAGGCAGAACCTACCTCCCAGGGATGTTGTGAAGATCAATGAGATAACACTCTCCAGGGGCTTATCACAGTGTCTGGTAATCAAAACATGATGGCTGTAGTGGTTTTTATCTAATAGATCCTGTCTCAGATTTCGTTTCTGAGAAGGAGACTCTAAGATAAGTATCTGAATGCAAACAGTATATTTGTGAGGCTATCCCAGGAAGCACCAGCGGGAGAGGAGACGGAGCAAAGCAAACCAATGGAGAGGGTGTTTTGAGTAGGTCTCCACGGTGCGCAGCTGGGGCTTCACCACATTAAGACTCTAGGAAATGCTGTAGAACACGCTCCCAGAGTTATCCCTTCCAAGAGGCATTTATGTACCAACTCTGCTGAAGATTGAAAAAAACCTTACATTATTTTTCATTATTCTTTTCTCTCTGCTACTACCTATGCCTTCCCCAAACCAAGTCAGTCATAATGTTGTTGTTGTTTTTTTAATATTTTATTCGGTTGTGAGAGTTGGACCATAAAGAAGACTGAGCATCAAAGAACTGATGCTTTCGAATTGTGGTGCTGGAGAAGACTCTTGAGAGTTCCTTGGGCTGTAAGGAGATCAAACCAGTCAGTCCTAAAGGAAATCAACCCTGAATATTCATTGGAAGGACCGATGCTGAAGCTGAAGCTCCAATCCTTTGGCCACCTGATGCGAAGAGTCGACTCACTGGGGAACACCCTGATGCTGGGAAAGACTGAAGGCAAAAGGAGAAGGAAACGACAGAGGATGAGATGGTTGAATGGCATCCCCAATTCAATGGACATGAATTTGAGCAAACTCAGGGAGATAGTGAAGGACAGGGGAGCCTGGTGAGCTGCAGTCCATGGGGTCACAAAGAGTTGGACACAACTTAGGGTCTAAACAACAACCTGTTTCAATTGGTGGAGGGTTGCCCCTAACAGTGTTATCTCCCCAGAACTCCTGACTTGCCTTGCACTCAGGACAAGCAAGCTCTTAAGCTTGGGGGAAGCCCTCAGGCAGAGCTGTGGGTTCCCCACAGACAGAAGCTGTTGTCTGGAAGAGTGAATGGCGGGGGGTACTGGATGAGCAGAGCGCCAAAGCCTCTGCCCCTGACACCCAGGTCACACAGACACTGAGTGGCAGTGCAGCAGGAAAGAAAAAGTATTGTTCCTGTTTCAAACTGTAGCTCCACCACTCACTCAGGTGTAATATGATGGTGTTGACGCCTACCTGGTAATGATTTATAGGGAGTGAGTTGTATAGTGTAGGAAACCACCTCACACAAAGAGGATGTTCAAGAAATGCGATGCTAACAAAACTGCTCAATGACATTTCTCTTTCCTCTGACCTCAGCTTTCTTCCACTAGAACAGGTAGCCTCCCTGCAAGCAGTGAAACCTGTTTTCTCCATCCATCCGCCTATCCATCCATCTACCTACCCATCCATCCATCCACCTATCCATCCATCCACCCCCCTACCCATCCATCCATCCATCTACCTACCCATCCATCCACCTATCCACCCATCCACCCACCCACCCACCCACCCATCCATCCATCCATCCATCCATCCACCCTACCATCCATCCACCCACCCATCCATCCATCCACTCATCCATCCATCTATTCACCTATCCATCCATCCATC
>NW_024070186.1:165175092-165213003 GCF_014754425.2 Oryx dammah | reverse complement strand
ACCCAGCCATCCATCCATCCACCCCCCTACCCATCCACCCATCCATCTACCTACCCATCCATCCACCTGTCCATCCTTCCACTCATTCATTCATCTGTCCATCTATCTATTCACATATGCATCCATCCACCTACCCACCCATCCACCCACCTACCCACCCATCCATCCATCCACCTACCCATCCATCCATCCATTCATCCATCTAACAGCTACTGAATACCCCCAGGATATAACCCTTATATAGGAGATGGAAATACCCAAGGTAATAGACATGGTTCTGGCCCTTCTCCTGGATGCAGACAAGCAGTCAAATGAGCAGTAAAGGACTATCGGTGATGTAGAAGCAATTTCTACAGCCTTGCTTCTCAAACTTTCCTGTGCCTGGGAAAGACCCAGGGAGTATTACTAAAACACAGTTTCTGATTCACAGTCTGGAATGGGGCTTCAGATTTGATGCTTCCAACACATTCTCAACTGATTCTGAAGCTGCAGTTTGAGCAGAGAAACTGAAGAATTCACTGGGGAAGCAAAAGAGGAATCCATTCATTCATTCACTGCTTACTCATCAGATTATCTAGATATTGCTTCCCTCTGCTTCTGGAAAGAGGAGGAACCTATGACATTCATGAGCTGGAGAGGATGGTTCCAGATGATTTCATCCAGATGCATAAGAAGGTGACTCTCTCACCATCCCCAAATGAGAGCCATCCATCCAGGGTCTTCATGAAGAGGTAGAAACACTCTGTCCTCCCTGAACACCTGAGTGGCCAAGAAAATTTTCCATGGCCCCAGATCTTGCATGGGAGTGAGCAGAGGAACCTTTATAAAACGAACATGCCTCGAGTAATTTCTTGCTTGCACCTGTGGGACCTGAACCAGAATGCAAACTCAGTACAAAGTGGGCATGCGCTGAGGTTACAGCGACTGAATATCTAAACTGGGTAATGAGAGGAGCAGACGTCACCATACAGATATCCAGTCGATCCCCTATATATTTTTTCCAGAAAAACTCTCCAGTTCCTTTCCTTTAAAAAAAAATCCATCTAATTAAGCCTAAAAGAGCTAGCTGGAAATACATGCAAATGAGGTTAGATGTTCAAAGCTTCTTAAACTTAAACTCAAATATAATAAGAGGAGCAGAGGATCCACTCTGATCCAGCTGTAGAGATTTCCGGGGCCAATTAATATTTTCCATAAGCAGGGTGTGTATTGTTATTACACATTTCATCTAGAAGAGTATGATGTAATTTCTGGGAAAAGAGAGGATAAAATCAAGAATCCTGTACTCTTAGAATAAATCCCCTCCTTTTGTTTTTGCTCAAATTAGCTCCAGTAGGTTTCTGTATCTTGCAACTAGAAGACTTGATTAAAAGACGGGTATCTGGATGGTCTGGGCCAGGCAATGTTCCTGGCTCAATGGATGATTGTTAATAACTGAACAAGCAATATTGTAACCCCAGAGAAGGTAATTATGTGAAGTTTTCAGTATCAACAAGGTACAAAGGAGGCCTTCCCTCCCCCCAATATCTTACTCTGCTGATACTGCTCAGCCTCTGGCAAAAGAAAGATTACAAATTCAGGACTAGGACAAATTGATGTTGGGAAAGATCTCTGAATCCAAAGATGTGAGTCTAGGTTTTAGTCTCTGCTCCAATACCCAGTGACCAATAAATGACTTTCATAAATGACTCCATCCTCAGTTTTTCACATCCTAACCTGGATCTGGAGTAGAAATATGTTGACTGCCTATTCAGCATCTGTACCCTCTGCCCTCTCCCTAACAGCATCAATGTGCGTTGGGGCAAATTGACTCCAAGCCAATCCGCATTTTTAGCACACTGCCCCTGCCTGAGCCACTGTCGCCGGCTTAGGAGTGAGCACATGATTTCTGTAGGTGCAACTGAGGTGAGCCTTCGGCTTCCTCTTGGAATGTGGAAACAAAAACGCTCTTTCTGCTCCGTGGATGTGAATGAGAAGGCATAAAGCATCGTTTGTTGTAACCATATTGCAATCAAGGAAGAAGCCAGCTTGAGAATGAATCTGACTTGCAAAATAACTGAAAAAAAAAAAAAACACTGACAGAGAAATTAAGCCATAGTAATGATCACACGGCACCCAAAATTGTTTCTTCCTCTGGATATTTCAGTTCTATGTCAGTAAGTTCCCTTTATTTCTGTGTCCATTGGAGCTGAGTTTTCTGTTACTTGAAAATGAATGCATCCATCTGTGGATTCCCAATTTTTTAAAGTGCCCTTATGGCTCAGATGGTAAAGAATCTGCCTGCAATGCAGGAGACCCGGGTTCGATCCCTGGGTTGGGAAGATCCCCTGGAGAAGAGAATGGCTACCCACTCCAGTATTCTTGCCTGGAGAATTCCATGGACAGAGGAGCCTGGCAGACTACAGTCCATGGGGTCGCAAAGAGTTAGACATGACTGAGCGACTAACACTAAGTAACTATACAACACAGGATGGTTTGTAATATCTGGACCAAAAATCCTATGATTTATATGAAAGGACTTTGAAAATCCTAAGATTCTTTAGAAAGGTAAGGGAAGATTGCTATTACCCTGAAGACATCTGGAAGGAAAAGAGTTAATCTTTCCCCTGAGACCCAAAAGACAATTTAGTTGAATGTAATGAAAGAGGCAGAATGAAGGATTCATTTTGATAACAATTGGCTTTGAGAAGCAAAAGCCAATTATTCAAAGCTTACTGCTTATTTATTTGGTTCTGTTTAAGAGGATCCAGCAGGCTGAGCAGGAGTTGCCCTTGGTTCAGAGAGAGTTAGGAAGTAGCAAATTCACTCTCAGGAAAATTCCACCTCAGATTCAAGGTCGGGGAGGCGATGAAGAGTTGGATCTCATGAGAGTCCCCCCCAGGGGGGACCCATCACCCATGCTGTTCAAGGAAGCTCTTTTCTGAGGATAGTGCAGACAAAGCCAGTGAGAGTGGGCTTGCAGTTGGTCATCCTGTCAGTGGAAAGGACTCTGATTCAAATCCACACTCCGTCACTAACCCTGATTGACAGTGAACCTCTCCGAGCCTCAGTTTCTTCCTCTGCAGAATGGGAATGATAGTATCTGCTCTGAGTCACATCATGGGATGTGTTAGCAGGAAGTGGGTGCAGTTCCATCCTTCTTGCCATTCTACAGGAAAGGAAATAGGGAGGCAGGAGCTAAAAAAAATTCACGGAAGAAGTAGAGAATGCAGATGACAATTGCAAGGATTTTGGGGGGGGGGTTTAATTTTTATTTATTTATTTATCTTTGGCTACTCCGGGTTTTTGTTGCTGTGCCTGGGCTTTCTCTAGTTGTGGCGGACAGGGGCTACTCTCTAGCTGCGGTACGAGGGCTTCTCATTGCGGTGGCTTTTCTTGCTGCAGAGCACGGGCTCAAGGGCACAGGCTTCAGCCCTGGCACACGGGCTTCATTGCTCCATGGCAGAAGGAATCTTCCCAGACCAGGGATCAAACTTGCGTCCCCCACATTGACAAATGGATTCTTATCCACTGGACCATCAGGGAAGTCCCAACTTTGTGCATTTTACATTATACCTTGGACAAAAACTTTTGCCAATACCTCTTATCTAGTCATATAGGCATTTGACAGTCATTTCCCAAAAATCCATTGAGTTCCTATGATATGCCAGATACTGGGTGCAAACAGAAAT
This sequence comes from Oryx dammah, assembly GCF_014754425.2. Lineage (NCBI taxonomy): Eukaryota > Metazoa > Chordata > Mammalia > Artiodactyla > Bovidae > Oryx > Oryx dammah. The sequence continues at coordinate 165,209,332 of NW_024070186.1, read as the reverse complement.
AAGACATTCTCATAGATCTTACATTCCAGAAAGGAAGAGACAAGGAATACATAGACACACAAATAAAAATATTATCTCATCTCTAGAAACTATCCTTGCTCAAAGTTCCTCTCTGAAAGATGACGTTAATATTAACACACAACCCTGTTCACCTTACTGGCATCTCAGTCCTCTGCTTCTTTCTCCCTAGTTCCTAACTCCTTCTAACATACCAGATAATTTATCCACACATATATTACATATTCTCTGTCCCTCCTGGGAGAAGGTAAGCTCCATGAAGGCAAGAATTACTGGATTACCTTTTTTCACCAATGAAGATCAAGTTCCTAGAAAAATCCCTGACACATAGAATGTGCTCAGTAAACATTTATTGACTGCAGCGTGCTACAGAAAAATAATGCAGGGCAATGGAAAGGAAAGTGATGGGCCAGAGGTGGGACTGGGGGCTTTGTTTAGATAGAAATCCAAAAAGGCTACTCTGAGGAGATGTCCCTTCAGTGGCAAGCTGTATGGTGAGAAGTGAGCAGCAGATATAAAGATCTTGAGAAAACATCCCAGGCAGTGAGCGTGGCCTATACAAAGGCCCTGAGGCAGGGAGAGCTTGTGTGTTGGAGGGCTAGAAATCCAAAGAGGCTGAGGAAGGAAGGTGAGGGGAGAGTGGTGGGAGTCAGGGTTGGAGAGGTACAGAGGTACAGGTGGTACAGGAGCTTCGAATCCTGCTAGTTAAACACTCTACAAATCCTCCACTGAATTGCAAAGAGTTATAAGCCACAGGGACTTCCCTTGTGGTCCAGTGGCTAAGACTCCAAGCTTCCAATGCAAGGGGCCTGGGTTCGATCCCTGGTTGCAGAACTAAATCCCACTGCTGCTGCTAAGTCGCTTCAGTCATGTCCAACTCTGTGCGACCCCATAGACGGCGGCCCACAAGGCTCCCTCGTCCCTGGGATTCTCCAGGCAAGAACACTGGAGTGGGTTGCCATTTCCTTCTCCAATGCCTGAAAGTGAAAAGTGAAAGTGAAGTCGCTCAGTCGTGTCCCACTCGTAGTGACCCCATGGACTGCAGCCTACCAGGCTCCTCTGTCCATGGGATTTTCCAGGCAAGAGTACTGGAGTGGGGTGCCATTGCCTTCTCCGACTAAATCCCACATGCCACAGCTAAAGATCCCTCAGGCCTCAACTAAGACCTGGCCCAGCCAAGTAAATAAACGAATATTCTTAAAAATAGTTATAAGGTATGAACATGCTTATCAAAGTGCCTGAACTATAAAGGGGAGGTTCTTCGATAAATATTTATTGATCCAATTGACTGTCCTTTTTGCAATGGCCAGTTGGCTGAAGAATCAAAGGATATGTACCCTTTCAAAGAAATGACCAAGGTGGGTTATGACAGTCTCCATTTTCGCATAGCTTAAGGGCTGTTGTGAGGAAAGGGAACAGAGCTGTTTCATGTAGAAGGGGAGTCCAGTGGGGAGAGCCCGTGGGGAGAGAATCCCTGCCCAATACGAGATGAACTTCATCACAAACACCACAGTAGCGAAATTGGGGTAATGAGTTTCCCATCACTGGAAGAGTTCAAGCCAAGGTTGAACTTCCACTTGGTAGGAATGGAAGGGAGAAGGAACCCAGGCACTGAGAAGACTAGATAACCTCCCAGGCACACAATTTGGGAGTTCAAGCCAAGGTTGAACTTCCACTTGGTAGGAATGGAAGGGAGAAGGAACCCAGGCACTGAGAAGACTAGATAACCTCCCAGGCATACAATTTGATGACATTATGAAAAACTCGCAATCTTGCCATCTAAACACACCAGTGTTTGATCTCCCCTTTGTTTACAAATGGCATCAGTGAAGTCCTCACAGAACGCATCTACTAATAAGGTAGCAAAGACTAGCATGCATAATAAGGGATGAATGCACCCATCCTTTGTTCAATAATACAATATTTTTCTTGAATAATGCATGAGCGGCTTTTCATTGCAGAAGTGAGAGAATCTATAATCCCACTGTGCATCAAGTGAATATTTTTAAACATTTATAAATGAGAGGCAAAGACAGTGAGTGGTAAGAAGCTTAAGGACAACAGAAACATGGGTAGCTAAGAACCAGCCCTGGCAGGGGGCTTCCATTCAATCCCCTATTGATGTGGTCCCCAAGGTAATGCAAGCAAAGACAGGAACCCAGGTTAAGACACCCACTCTACAAGGCTTTCCCCAGGCCATGTTGATTTCCAGTCTCCAAAGAAAACTGGAAGAGGACTGTTGAGGATCAGCCTTCAAGTTCAGCACTTTGCAATCAGGGAATGGAGACGGGGGACTTCCAGGAAGGCTCTTTAAATGAAGTTGATTCCCCTAGACATGACCCATCTCTTTTCCATCCTTCCCTTTTCCTGTTGCCACAGGAAGACATCACTCTGATGGATGGTGGGGGTCGACCCCAACCTAACCCCATGGGTAAAAAACATTGCCAAAATAGGAAGAATGTTGTTTAACAGACGTCCCCTCTGTGTGGCCAAGCCACAAAGACACAGAGAAGGCGAGGATGGATCTGCTTGGATTTATAAATGAGATGGGGAAGAACATTCCAGAAGGTGGCCACAATGCAGGCCAAGGCATGGAGGTGGGAAAGTGTGGTGCAGAAGAGTCACCCTGCTTGCTCGTGAGAGGAAGCAGAGGACAAGGAGGCCAAAGGCAGGTGACGGACAGATCGGGGACGGTCTCTAACACAGAAGAGCTTCACACCTCTCCTTAACCGGTTTCTCATGCTATCGTCACTGCCATCCCACTTGAAAGCACTGGGCCACTTGAATCTTCTCTATTCGGAGAGGAAGATGAAATGTGATGTCATGGTTGTCCTTGGGCTTCAAAGGCCAATGGAGAGTGATGCTTTTTATTCTGAATATTCCTCTTAGTGATCTGTTTGTGGTCCATCTCAGACGATGTTAGCAGGATGGGCAAAGTAGCAGTTGGAAATAAAAGGAAGGAAGGAAAGAAAAGAAAGAGAAAGAAGAAAGGAAAGAGAGGAAGAAGGAAGGGAAGAAAGAAAGAAAGAAAAGAGAAGGAAGGAAGAAAAAAAGAGAGAAAAGAAGTTGGGAGGGAGGGAGAGAGGAAAGGAAGAAGGAAGAAAAAGATGTAACAACTATAATAACATGTAAGCCCTAAGCTAAGCACTTGTCAGACTCTCATTTCGTTTATTCCTTATGACAATGCTAAGGGGAAAGCAGGGCTATTCTAGCTCTTTTATAGCTGAGAAAACAGCCTCTGAGTGGCTATGGATTAACCGAGAGTATACAGGTGAGGCTACAGAGCTGGACTGCAAACTCAGCTCTGCCTGCTCTGCAATAACCAATTCTCCTAACCACATGCCTCTCTCTAGATCTTTAACTTCTGTGTGTGACCAGAATACCTACGTACGAGAAGAGAAACATGAAGATTGTTAGGTTGGCCGGAGAGAGGAGACCACGCATTCCCCCATGAGCCATATATTATTAACAATCCAGACTTGCCGATTTCCCGCTCTCTACGGCCCTGCCTCTCTGAATCAAGGTTTATGGTCCCATTTTGCAGATGAGAAAGCTGAAGCCAGATAGCATTAAGCCATGTGGAGTGTGTCTCTGGGTCCATTATTCTCTTTTCTGCATCCCAGCTGTTCCTCACACTGGCTGAGTGCACCTAACCTAACTCCCAAAGGCATGGGTGGTGTTTGCTCTCTGCCTGGTGGTTCCCAAGGGTGAGTCAGAGGCCAGGAGCACAGGGCAAAGGTGCACACAGAGTGATCAGCCTGGAGCCAGGGAGGCCCATCCCCTGCTGGCTTTATGAGTCATGACGCTGCAGTGCAAAGCAGGGCCCCTTTAGCACTGGGAAGCTGCAGCCTTGTGGACTGGCTGCAGAGTGAGCTTCCCAGGTGGCTCAGTGGCAAAGAATCCACCTGCCAATGCAGCAGACACAAGAGACGCAGTTTTGATCCCTGGGTCGGGAAGATCCCCTGGAGGAGGAAATGGCAACCCACTCCAGAATTCTTGCCTGGAAAAATCCCATGGAAAGAGGAGCCTGGCGGGCTACAGTCCATGGGGTCACAGAGTTGGACATGACTGAAGTGACTTAGCAAGCACGCACAGCATCCTCTGAGACTACTCTTCAGCTAACAGAATGAGTCAGGTGCTCTGTTATTTAACCCTCTCAGCCCACCCTATGAAAGTGATGTAATGCCCATTTAACAGGTGGAGAAACTGAGACCATCTGACTTGTTTATGATTACATTCTAAGTCACTTCAGTCGTGTCCAACTCTTTGTGACCCTATGGACTATAGCCCTCCAGACTCCTCGGTCCATGGGATCCTCCAGGCAAGAATACTGGAGTGGGTTGCCATGCCCTCCTCACTCGGGGATCTTCCCGACCCAGGGATCGAACCCACATCTCTTACATCTCCTGCACTGGCAGGCGAGTTCTTTACCACTAGCCCCACCTGGGAAGCCCCGTTTACGATCACACAACTATGAAACAGCAGAGCCAGGATTCAAACTCAGGTCTGTCTATAGTCAACACCTTTCTCCCCCCCCACCCCCCCCATCTCTCTCTCTCTGTCCCTCTTTCTCTCTGCCCTCATCACCACACTGGAGGAGTTAATGCATTACCATCCAAACACACTACTGGCTACCTCTGAGGTACTTACTAAGCATTACTTGGCTTAAGCATCTGAGGAAATTTCCACATCTGAGTTTCCTGGGTAAAACGTCTTGAAAAGAAAGTGAAAGTGTTAGTCACTCAGTCATGTCCAACTCTTTGTGACCCCATAGACTGAAGTCTGCCAGGCTCTTCTGTCCATGGCATTTTCCAGGCAAGAATACTGGAGTGGGTTGCCATGCCCTCCTCCAGGGGATCTCGAACCAGGGATCGAACCCTGCACTACAGCCGGGTCCTTTACCATCTGAACCACCAGAGGGTACAATAAATTTCTGTTCCCAAAGCACCTTCACGTGTCTTGGAGCCTGGCTACTAAAGCAGCAACCAGGAGCCAAGAACACTGGGCTCACCAGATACTTGTTAGACAGACATGCAGAGTCTTGGGCCCCACCCTAGACCCACTCACTCAGAGTCTGCCTTGTCACAAGAGCCCATGTGACTCACGGGCATGAACTTAGAACCCTGGATCCTGAATCAGCCAAGGAGAATGTCCTTGTTATAACCAGAGCCTTAGGGACTTCCCATGTGGTCCAGTGGTTAAGAGTCTGCCTGCCAATGCAGGGCACAGGGGTTCCATCCCTGGGCTAGGGAGATTCCACACTGCTGTGGAGCAACTAAGTCCACGCGTCACAGCTACTGAGGCCGGGCTCTAAAGACCACAAGCCACAACCACTGAGGCCACGGGCCCCAACTACTGACACCCGCGTTAAAGCCCATGCTCTGCAACAAGAGAAGCTGCCACAATGAGAAGCTTGCGCCCCGCAATTAGAGAGTAGCCCCCACCCTCCGCAACTAGAGAAAGTCCATGAGCGGCAATGAAGACCCAAGTGTTAGCTGCCCTCAGTCGTATCCGACTCTCTGCAATCCCATGGACTGTAGCCCACCAGGCTCCTCCGTCTGTGGGATTATTCCGCCCCTCACTGCCCTGCTGAGCATCTATTTCATTACATAACTGGCTCCCCTTCTTAAGACCAAGCTCCCGTTCACATCTGCCAAGTGGAAGGAAGCTAAATCGTGGAAGGACAATCAATGAGTCTCGTTAGCCATCAATGAAATGAAACAAAGGCTGGCAGGCACTCAGGACACAGTGACAGGAGGCTCTCCCATGAGACAGGCAGGGGTTTGGTCATTAGAAAGAGCTTCCACATTTCAGGATGGGGTTGTGTATAATGTATGTATCATAGCAACGCGGAGGGCTGCATCAGCATTTCTCCCTCGGAGCCTGCTTTTTCCAGGGATTATAATGAACCCCGCATGTGGCAAAGCAAATGTCCCTGTCCTTCACTGCAGACAGTCCCTGGGGATCAATGACTTAAGGATGTTTATCCGCAGAGTATGGATGAGGAGTATTTTTTCCCCATTTTAGTCTTTTTCTGTTTGCAAACGGAAAAGAATAACTCAGGGAGCATTTAAGTGGAGCGAGAAGATTTGTGAGTGATTTTTGAGTTTTACTGCTGCTTGGAAATCAGTCACAGGACTTTCAGGGTTTATGACGCTGACTTGGCTGTGGGTCAGATGATGCATTTGCAGCTTCAGACTGAATTGGAGAAAGGAAATAATAGCGATGAGCCTCATGATTTATTTTCATACCTGTAGTCAACCTTCTCAATAATACCCCCATTTTGGAGATAAGGAAACCGAGGATCTGAGAGGATAAATAATTTTCCCCAAGGTCACACAGCTAATTGGCTGGAATAATCAGCCAGGTCAGTTTGACTCTGAAGCCCAAGCTTTACCCCTTTTCCCACAGGGCCTTGTGCTTCTGAAGCACTTATCAACTTTTGGTTTAATTAATTTTCCCATGTATATTCAAAATGTATCAGTGCAAGAAGAATAGGAGACAGTCTTTGTCTCTTTGCCGAGCTATATCATCAATTGAGTGCCTCCTGGTGCCAAATCCTGGAAGGGCCTTTTTCTACAAGCTCATAAATCCAGAGACAATAAGTACCTGCACCTGTATGCCTCATCCCCCTCCATCACCTGTGGCAGACAGCCACAATTGACCAAGTCATTCTTTTTCTCTGTACCCAGACACAGCCTCAGAATCCTTCTTAACACCATGCTACAGGAAGCAACTGACAAACAAACCAGAGTTAGTATAAAGGGTTTAACCAGATGTGCTGGAGCTGGCTCATACCCACTCATAAGAGCAAACTGTGGGTATCCCTTCCCAATTCAATAACTGGACTTCCTCCATCTGTTTACTCAGGACTCCGAAGTTTGTTTAAGGTTGGGATTTTTGCTCAGATTTTAGCAGCCACTCGTACACAATGTGACTAGTGAATATCATTTCTATATCACAACCCTTTTTTCTACAAGCACTTGTGAACACCTACTAATAAATCCAGTAATGCCCATTAATGGTGAGAGTCTAGCAGGTGTGTGTGGGGGGGGAAGGGGATGAAAATAAAGCCTAACATCAGGTAAGCAGCTACTACGTGTCACCTACTGTTCCAAGTGCATGTGTGTGTTCAGGCATGCTCAGTCATGTCCTACTCTTTGCTACCCTATGAACTGCAGCCCACCAGGCTCCTCTGTCCATGGGATTCTCTAGGCAACAACACTGTTCCAAGTACTCCTACACTTATCTCATGTAATCCTCAATATCACTATAAGGGGAATAATATTATCATCATTCCATTCTTTGGAAGAAAAACGGATGCACAGAGAAGGAAGAAAACTGCCTTAGAACAGATACCAAGGGAGAGGCAGAGGAGAATGTATCTAGATACTCGGCTTTAGAGTGCACGCCTTAACCACTAGACAACCCCACTAGAGGGGTTGTCTGGGCTGGGTTTTGAGGGATGAGTAGGAGTTCATTTGATCAAGAAAGGAAACATGGAAAACTTCTGAGCTCAGAAAAGTGCATGTCCCTTTGGGGACACTCCTGATACTTTGAATAAAGGAGAGAAGGGAATGGATGCTGAGCATCCAGACCACAGCCATCCTGATTCCAGCAGACACTACGTACCATGCCACATGTACCCAGCACTGGCTACTACGCTCCCCCATCCATGGGGTTTTCCGAAAACCCCATGGATGGAGGAGCCTGGTAGGCTGCAGTCCATAGAGTCGGACACGACTGAGCAACTTCACTTTCACTTTCCTGCATTGGAGAGGGAAATGGCAAGCCACTCCAGCGTTCTTGCCTGGAGAATCCCAGGGACGGAGAAGCCTGGTGGGCTGCCGTCTATGGGGTCGCACAGAGTCGGACACGACTGAAGCGACTTAACAGCAGCAGCATGCTTGCTTACTGACCACCACCACAATGTTGGCAGGGATCTGTGCATTTCCTCACCTTACAGTCAACCAAGGACACCAGAAATGCACCTGCAGTTAGAAGGTGGAGCTGATGGACTCACTGCAGTGAGAGAGGGCACACACCACGGGGAAACATGAGGTACCTTGGTAAGGATTTCTTACATGATTTGGGCTCATGTTGGTTGATTTGGTGATGACTTTAAGGAAGCGGGGCTTTATTCTGGATTGGCAGTATCAGGAAGTGAAAGCAATTCTATTATAATTTTTAAAAGACCCACAGAAGGTGGCAGAAATGAACCAAGGCTTAAGCTGATTGGTAAAGAAACAGCAATCTCTCAGATCAGCCAGGATAAAGGATGGTTTGATCATTTGGGGGGTCTGGACAATGTTTGCGTTTTGTCTGTCCCTAGATATGATTACAAAGTGTCGTTTGTAATCTTATTTTTGTCTTGATCTGTTAGGGTTACAGAGGGTCCTTCTCAGGTTGGTTGGTTGGTTGGTTGGTTTTTGTAATTCACTCCCTTCTTTTATGGAGATGTAACTGACATGTAACATCATGTGAGTTTAAGATGGACAGCAGTGCTGGTTGTGATACATGTATGGGTTGCAAGATGATTGTCCCTGGAGTGTGAGCTCACCCCTCGACCAGATTGCGTAATAATCATCTCTTCTTTGTAGCGAGAACAATTAAGATCTGGTCTCTTAGCAACTGTGCAGTTTACAATACAGTATTGTTGGCTGTAATCCCTGGGCTGTGTGTTAGACCTCCAACCCTTATGTATCCACTAGTTGCAAGTGTGTATTCTCAAAAAGCATCTCCCCAGTTCCCTCATTCCCCAGCACTTGCTAACCACCATTCTATTGTCTATTTTCATAGGTTCAGTCCCTGGTCAGGGAACTAGGATCCCACACACCACAGGGCAACTGGGACGACTAGACCCAACAGGGCCATTAAAAAAAAAATTCAAAGGAGTTCTATAATATTAGGAACTCATTTCAAAATATTTTCATAATCCAAATAATTGAAAAAATCTTATACTATTTTTCTTTTACTTTTCTCTCTGCTTCTACCTTTGCCTTCCCCAAACCAAGTCAAATCATAGTGGTTTTTTGGTAATATTATATTTGGACATGAGAGTTGGACCATATATAATGCTGAGAGCCAAAGAATTGATGCTTTCAAATTGTGGTGCTGGAGAAGACTCTTGAGAGTCCCCTAGACAGCAAGGAGATCAAACCAGTCAACCCTAAAGGAAATTAACCCTGAATTTTCATTGGAAGGGCTGACGCTAGAGCTGAAGCTCCAATACTTTGGCCACCTGATGCAAAGAGCTAACTCATTAGAAAAGAGTCTGATGCTGGGAAAGATTAAAGGCAAAAGGAGAAGGAGCGACAGAGGATGAGATGATTAGATGGCATCACTGACTCAATGGACATGAACCTGAGCAAACACCAGGAAATAGTGAAGGACAGAGGAGCCTGGTGTGCTGTAGTCCGTGGGGCTGCAAAGAGTCAGACACGACTTAAGAGACGGAACAACAACAGTTTTTAAGAAGGAAGCCTTGATGGCAGCCTGACATTGACAAATTGCCCTCCTGCTTTTCCAAAGATTCCCAGAGCTCGCATTTTCCACACTTACACGATTCAATGAGGAATCCCATGATGTGTAAATCTTGGCATTCTTACTGCTCCAACAAAGATAATGTTTCCTTAAACGTTGGTGCCTTGGTTTCTATTTGCTCCAGATGGGACAGCCGATCTCTTATGTTGTCAGGTTCCTCCGAGGATGACTGATCCCATCTCTCCAGGGAGGCCACTGTGTCGGGCATGGGGGAGTCACAGGGATTCCAGGGAGAGCGCATGGAGAATCAGTGTGCTTATAATTATTGTGATAGTAATGGCTTTCTTCGGTGTCATCCCCTAGTTTTCCTCAGCTCCCTGTCTCCCTTCCCCGATCCCGCTGGAGACTTCTGCAGCCAAATTCCGCAAAACCCCATTTTCTTTTAACGTTGAAAAGTTTTATTATTTTTAACTTTTTATTTTATACTGGGGTATGACTGATTAACAATGTTGTGATAGTTTCAAGTGGACATCAAAGGGATTCAGCCACACATATACTTGTATCCATTCTCCAAGAGAGCTTCCCAGGTGGCACTCGTGGTAAAGAACCCGCCTGCCAACGCAGGAGATGTAAGAGACCCATGGGTTTGATCCCCGGGTCAGGAAGATCCCCTGGAGGAGGGCATGGCAACCCACTCCAGTATTCTTGCCTCGACAATGCCATCTACAGAGGACCCTGGCAGGCTACAGTCCATGGGGTCACAAAGAGTCAGACACAACTAAAGTGACTTAGTAGGCACATGCATTTTCCCCAAACTCCCCTCCCGTGTAGGCAGCCATATAACATCGAGCAGTATTCCCTGTGCTTTACAGGAGGTCCTTGCTGATTATCCATTTTAAATATAGCAGAGCGTGCACGTCATCTCGGACTCTTCTCGGTCAGCTATCCCTTCCCCCAAACCATAAATTCATTCTCTAAGTCTGTGAGTCCATTTCTGCAAAACCCATTTTCTTCCTGCTGCTTTCCTGCCTAGAGAGATGGATCACCAAGGTCTGTCCCACTGTGAGAGAGACCTAAACGGCTGACAGGGAGACACAGCCACAGTAAAGCAGCCAGAGAAAGAGAAGAAGGCAAGCGAAGATTCAAAATATAATAACAGAGCCAGACTCCTGCCTTCAAGGCTCTGCATCATCCCCTCCAGGTTGTGTGACCTTGGGCAGGTCATCCAGCCTCTTGGAGCTTCAGTCTTATCACCTCTAGGAGCGAGGTGACAGCGCCTGCCTTACAGCGCTTAAAGGACCCCACGTGTCATCTGGAACATGACCAGCATTCACTCAACACCAGCTCCCTTTTTCAACTGACCAAAGGCCAAAGCACAGGTCGCTCCAACCGAGAAGCAAACACAGTGCAATTAATCTTCACCGCTGCATGTCGGCGGCCCACGATTCCAGTCCAGTCAACCTCCTGCCTATAAACAGGCGACTCACTCAGGGTGGACGAGCAGCTCTGGGATGCGGTAAGACAGCCTGTCTCCTGCTACGACCCTCAGCAGGAAGGCCAGGTCACAACAGAGGGCCACGGATGTTTGCTGCAAGATGCCCTGATCACCTGAAGAGCTCCTATGAGGGGCTCTTCCCTGGTGGTCCAGGGGTTAAGACTCCGCCTTGCAATGCAGGAGACACTGGTTCAAACCCTGGTTTGGGAAGACCCCCACATGCCGTGGGACAGCTGAACCCGTGTGCCCCAATTGCTGTGCCCATGGGCCCAAGAGCCTCTGCTCCCCGGAACTGGAGAAAGCCCGTGCACAGCAACGAAGACCCAGCACAGCCAAAAAGAAAATAATTAAAATTAAAAAAGAGTTCCCATGCAGGATAGTAAGTATCACGGTTAGGAGTCATCTCGTCATGTTCAAATCTCCCAACCCCTCCACTTACAACCTGTAGAACTATAGGCAAATCACACACTTTCTCTGAGCCCTCGTGGGTCAAATGAGGGTAAGAGGGTAAGTATATCATTAGAGCTGCAGTATTACAGTAGCCACCAGTCAACTCTGGCTCTTTTATATTTTAACTCATTAAAATTAAAGAAAATTTTGGAAGGGGACTTGGGGGAGAATGGAATACAGGTATATGTATGGCTGGGTCACTTTGCTGTGCACTGGAAACTATCACAACATTGTGACTCAGCTATCCTCCAATATGAAATTAAAAGTTTAAATTTTACAAAATTAAAGAAAATTTAAAACTTTGTCTTTCTGTCGCGAGAGCCATGTCTAAGTGCTCGATGGCTGTGTGTGGTTAGTGTCTACTCTGTTGGATAGCACAGATAACAGATAAGAAAGATAAAAATGTCTTCATCGTGGCAGGAAGTCCTGGTGGGCAGCACAGTCTTGGGTTATTGTGAGGATGAAGTGAACTGGTGAGCATTTGGTGCTTAGTGCACAACTGGCAGATAGCAAGTGCTTGATAATAACAGCACTAGGGAGTTATTAGATCATTAAATCATCTCTAAGGGAAGTGGCATTGTTCCCACTTAGCAGATGAAAAAGCTGAGGCTCAGAGAAATGACAATAACTTGTTCAAGTTCTTGCAGCCAGTAAGTAGTAGCTGCTGCTAAGTCACTTCAGTCGTGTCCAACTCTGTGTGATCCCATAGGTGGCAGCCCACGAGGCTCCCCCATCCCTGGGATTCTCCAGGCAAGAACACTGGAGTGGGTTGCCATTTCCTTCTCCAATGCATGAAAGTGAAAAGTGAAAGTGAAGTCGCTCAGTCATGTCCAACTCCCAGCAATCCCATGGACTGCAGCCTCCCAGGCTCCTCCGTCCATGGGATTTTCCAGGCAGGAATACTGGAGTGGGGTGCCATTGCCTTCTCCAGTAAGTAGTAGAGTGAGGCTTAAACCCTGATGTGTGTGATTTCAAAAACAAGTGTGTTGGGAACTCCCTGGTGGTCCAGAGGCTGAGACTCTGTGATCCCAATACAGGGGGCCCAGGTCTGATCCCAGGTCAGGGAACTAGATCCCACAAGCCCCAACTAAGAGTTCACATGCCATAACTAAAGATCGCACATGCTGTGATAAGATCTCACATGCCACAACGAAGACCCACCTAGCCAACTTAATACTAATTTTTTTTTTTAATGGAGTTCCCTAGGGAAAAACAAACAGGTTTCCAAACCTATGGCAAGTCATTTCTGCTCAGTAGGAAGAGAGACTGAAAGAAGAGTGGCAGTAACGCAAAATGCAACAAAAACCACAGCCGAATCCTCAGAATCCAAGAGAAGACAGTCCACTCGGACTCAGGAAAGAGTAGCCCAACACCACTCCCTTCCCTAAGAAGTCCAGCTTCAGTAATAAAACCTTGTGACCCCCATGGATTGTAGCACACCAGGCTCCTCTGTCCATGGGATTCTCCAGGCAAGAATACTTAAGTGGGTTGCCATTTCTTTCTCCAAGGGATCTTCCTGATCCAGGGACCAAACCCAGGTCTCCCACATTACAGGCAGATTCTTTACCATCTGAGCCATCAGGGAAGCCCAATAAAACCTTGGGTTGGTCCCAACCCCTCTCTGCTGCTGCTAAGTCGCTTCAGTCGTGTCCGACTCTGTGCAACCCCATAGACAGCAGCCCACCAGGCTCCCCCGTCCCTAGGATTCTCCAGGCAAGAACACTGGAGTGGGTTGCCATTTCCTTCTCCAATGCATGAAAGTGAAAAGTGAAAGTGAAGTCGCTCAGTCGTGTCCGACTCTTAGCAACCCCGTGGACTGCAGCCCACCAGCCTCCTCCATCCATGGGATTCTCCAGGCAAGAGTACTGGAGTGGGGTGCCATCGCCTAGGTCTCAGTTTTTCCTTCTTTCTAGTCATAAAGAATGCTGAGCACCGAAAAACTGATGCTTTCCAATCGTGGAGCTGAAGAAGACTCTTGAGAGTCCCTTGAACAGCAAGGAGATCAAACCAGTCAATCCTAAATGAAATTAACCCTAAATATTCATTAGAAGGACTGATGCTGAAGCTGAAACTCCAGTCCTTGGGCCACTTGATGTGAGGAGTCAATTCATTGGAAAAGACCCTGATGCTGGGAAAGATTGAAGGCAAAAGGAGAAGGGGGCAGCAGAGGATGAGATGTTAGATAGCATCACTGACTCAGTGGACGTGAACTTGAGCAAACTCTGGGGAGACGGTGAAGGACAGGGAAGCCTGGCATGCTACAGTCCATGGGGTCGCAAAGAGGCAGACACAACTTAGTGACTGAAGAACAAATTGTTTAGAGGATAAGATGGGGAAACCCATTTCCAACCAGAGTAGGTGTTCAAGAAAGGTTTTTTTTAATCTGTAGAATGTTAAAGATCACCTTGGTCCTGGTCCTACCGTAATGAGCCTCCTTGCCTTTTTGACTGTCTATAAGAATCAAAACGTGGTCAGGTCTGCATTCTCCAAGGATCAGAACAGCTCACTTCCTCTCGGAGCATGGCCCTTTAATTTGTTCATCTTTGTAAATCACGGTTTCCAAGCTTTGCAAAGATGCGGAACCATCCGAGCGCTCTACAGAAACAATCAATTCCTTGATTAAAATCTGACAGCTTAATTAATTAGTGCTTAATAGCTCAACCTTAATTATACTCGACACCATTATTTGATAATATTCATAGATTTCCTGCATGGCTGTGCACACGTGCCTTTTACCAACTGATTACAAACGCCTGAAATTGACCTCCATCCTCTGGAAAGCGACTGAACTTTGGTAACACCAATGCTGACTTCCCCAAGGCCAGCTCCCCGACCAGAATTCCCTGATAAGAAAATTCTTGGAGAATCCAATGCTGGGAAAGATTGAGGGCAGGAGGAGAAGGGGGAAACAGAGGATAAGGTGGATGGATGGCATCACTGATTCAATGGACATGAGTTTGAGCAAACTCCAGGAGATGGTGAAGGACAGGGAAGCCTGGTGTGCTGCAGTCCATGGGGTCGCAAAGAGCCAGACACGACTTAGCAACTGAACAACAAAAACTTACTTTTAATCAAGAGAATGGGTTCGTTTCTAAATGAGCTGAGTGAGAGTTGCTGAAATTCTTCAGACATGATGGGAGAGTTGTGAGTGATGCCACAGAAGCAAAGGAAGAAATATAAGCTTCGAAGATGTAATGACCTGGACTTGAACCTTAGGGGTTTTTTGTTTTCGCTTGTTTCTTTCCCTGTTTTGGATGCACCATACGCCTTGTAGGATCTCAGTTTTTAGACCAGGGATTGAATCCTGGCCACAGCAATGAAAGCCCAGAATCCTAACCACTAGGCCACCAGGGAACTCCCTAAATCTTTGGTGCTTTTGAGCTGCGTGATCTTGGTTGAGTTTCTTCACCTCTTTGAGCCTCCACTTTGTAAAACTTTTATGAAATGAGCCTCTTCGTTTATCAAATGGGAATACCACCGCCTATTCCTCAGGATGTTGATATGAAGTTTAAGGGGATGGGAAAGTGCCTGCCACATGGTAGGTGCTCAATAAAAGGCACACAGGAAGTTAGCAGCTGCTACAGAGCTCTGTTTGTCCAGTTGCCCATGGAGGCCACTCAGTGGGAGGAGGGGGTCCTATTTCTGTATTGGGAGGCTTCTGAGAAGTGAGCAAACAGAAGGGCTTGTCAGAGTTGATAACACCACGAGATTCTGCCAAATAAGCCAGCCCTTCTGTGGACATGTCTTTGTGAGGGGTGACACAAAACCTTCCCGGAAGTTTCCAGAACTACTGCAAGAGCTGTGGCCTAGCCCAGAAGGGGAAGCCTACCCCTTGTGTTAAGAGGCTAAGCCTCCAGGCATGGATTTGTGTCCAATGGCATTAAGCAAGTCCCTCATCACCCAGTGACTCAGTTTTCTTATTTGTGAAAGACACCAGCTCCATTTTTCCAAACATCTGCTCCTACTATAGAACCACTTGGAATGCATATTTAAAGTGAAATATAACATACATTATATATGATAAACACACACATATATATATACACACACCAGGTAGTGACTATTTTGACACAGGAACTTTTTATACACAGTAAGTTCTCTACTGCAAATTAAAAAATGTATATATTCCAATGCCAAAGAATGTTCAAACAATGTACAACACAATTGCACTCATCTCACATGCTAGCAAAGTAATGCTCAAAATTCTCCAAGCCAGGCTTCAACAGTATGTGAACCATGAACTTCCAGATGTTCAAGTTGGATTTAGAAAAGGCAGAGGAATCAGAGATCAAATTGCCAACATCTTTGGATCATAGAAAAAGCAAGAGAATTCCAGAAAAACATCTACTTCTGCTTTATTGACTATGCAAGAGCCTTTGACTGTGTGGATCACAACAAACTGTGGAAAATTCTTAAAAGAGATAGGAATACCAGACCACCTGACCTGCCTCCTGAGAAATCTATATCCAGGACAAGAAGCAACAGTTAGAACCAGACATGGAACAACAGGCTGGTTCCAAATTGGGAAAGGAATACACCAAGGCTGCATATTGTCACCCTGCTTATTTAACTTATATACAGAGTACATCATGAGAAATGCTGGGCTGGAGGAAGCATAAGCTGGAATCAAGATTGCCAGGAGAAATATCAATAACCTCAGATATGCAGATGATTCCACCCTTATGGCAGAAAGCAAAGAGGAACTAAAGAGCCTCAATGAAAGTGAAAGAGGAGAGTGAAAAAGTTGGCTTAAAACTCAACATTGAGAAAACGAAGATCATGGCATCCGGTCCCATCACTTCATGGGAAACAGATGGGGAAACAATAGAAACAGTGAGAGACTTCATTTGGGGGGGACTCCAAAATCACTGCAGATGGTGACTGCAGCCATGCAATGAAGACTCTTGCTCTTCGGAAGAAAATCAATGACCAACCTAGACAGCATATTAAAAAGCAGACATTACCTTGCCAAAAAAGGTCCATCTCAAAACTATGGTTTTTCCAATAATCATGTATAGATGCAAGAGTTGAACCATAAAAAAGCTGAATGACTAGTAGACTGTATTGGTGTTTTCCTTTCTGGCTTACTTCACTCTGTATAATGGCTCCAGTTTCATCCACTTCATTAGAACCGATTCAAATGTATTCTTTTTAATGGCTGAGTAATACTCCATTGTGGTTCAACGCAGGATACAGGATGCTTGGGGCTGGTGCACTGGGATGACCCAGAGGGATGGTACAGGGAGGGAGGTGGGAGGGGGGTTCAGGATTGGGAACACGTGTACACCCATGGCGGATTCATGTTGATGTATGGCAAAACCAATACAATATTGTAAAGTAAAAAATAAAATAAAATAAATAATTTTTTAAAAAGCTGAGTGCCAAAGAATTGATGCTTTTGAACTGTGGTGTTGGAGAAGACTCTTGAGAGTCCCTTGGACTGCACGGAGATCCAACCAATCAATCCTCAAGGAAGTCAGGCCTGAATATTCATTGGAAGGACTGATGCTGAAGCTGAAGCTCCAATACTTTGGCCACCTGATGCGAAGAACTGACTCTGGAAAAGACCCGGATGCTGGGAAAGATTGAGGGCAGGAGGAGAAGGGGATGCCAGAGGATAAGACGGTTGGATGGCATCACCAGCTCTGTGGACATGAGTTGAGCAAACTCCAGGAGTTGGTAATGGACAAGGAAGACTGGTGTGCTGCAGTCCACGGGGTTGTAAAGGGTCAGACACAACTGAGCAATTGAACTGAACTGAAGTCCTCTACATATAAATGAGTTCCATTCCCAGAGTGTGTTCGTAAGTCCAATTTGTTCGTAAGCCCAACAAAGTTAGCCTAGGCCCCCAGCTAACACAATCATCTATATAATACTGTATTGTAATAGGTTTCTAATACTTTTCACACAAATAATACATGAAAAAGCAAAAAAAAATTTTTTTAATTTTAATCTTACAGTGCAGTACTTTGAGAAGTACAATGGTAAAGTACAACAGCTGGCATACAGGGACTGGAATCAAGTGAACAGATAAAAAGAATTACTGACTGGAGGAGGGAGAAGAGTTGGGAGATGGTAAAACTGAAGGGTGGTCAGCAATAGGAGACGGAGGGCAAGTTGCAATTTCACTCACACCTGACATTGATGGAATGCACGTTCTCATCTTTGAGAGTTCACAACTTGAAGGTTCATGTGTAGGGGAATTACTGTACTGATTTCTGGACCTCACCCCCAAAGACATCAATTCCATGTGTCTGAAGGGATTTCCAATAGTCTATTCTTTTAATTTTCCAAGGAATTCTGATGGACAGCCAGATTGGGGAGCAAACAGCGTTGCCAACCTCCAGTTTCCCATCCAAATGGAAATCTGGCTGATTCTTTGCCTGAATCAGGAGACCTGTGATAATCCTCATCTTTCCTTCAATTCACAGAATCTGCCAAGTGAATGAGATATGGAGATAAGCTAAGATGCTGAAAAAGACAGGAAAAGATTTACCCACAATCCCTCACTCTCTGGGCTCTGTGATGGCAACTCTTTAGATTCCTGTTGCTGTTTCTAATTACCCTCAATATTAACCATACTAATCACTGGACATGATGGGAAGTCTACCCCCACACACTGGCCATTTGCAGCCATTCAACTGCCCTCATCAGTAGGGGATTTTTGTTTCTCCCCAATATTATTTCCCATTAATCTTGAAAAGCATTTTTGCTAGATTTTTTTTCCCATTATTTTCCCAGCATGGACCTAATAGCGACCAAGAAGCACTTTCAAAATCCCATTAACTTTATCTAATGTAAATTCTCACAACATCACAATTGCCCAAGGTCTCTTTTCTTCTGGAGTTAACCTTGGGGAGCTTTTAGATGTTCTTTGGGGCATGCACAGAGGGCCAGGGAAATCTTTCATTTCTACATCCTTGGAGAGCTGGGCACGCTTGGCTAAGTATGGAGCTGCTTGTTCCTAATTTGTTTCTCCGGGTACATATTGATTTGACTGTTGTATCTCACAAGTGCACACCAACCTCCAGCAACACGGGGTGCTGAGGGTTTTTGTTTAAGATTCAACTGTGAGCAACTCTAGTGCTTACACAATTTTTTTTTTTTTTTGATCGCTTACCTGTGGCTCCTCCAGACATCTGAGTTAAATCCACTGTATACGGAAAAGTCATTGCCTTGGCTGTTAAACAATATGAACTGGGGACTCCCCTAGCAGTCCAGTGGCTGGGACTCCATGCTTCCAATGCAGGGGGCGGGCAAGGCAACCCCTGGTCGGAAAACTAAGATCCCACATGCTCTGCAGTGCAGCCAAAGCCAAAAATAAAATCGAATTAAATTAAAGAAAAATACAGGATCAATTCTTCTTGCTCTGCTGGGTGTCTTCAAGATTCCCGAGAGGTCAAGCTTGGAGAAGCTTCCAAGGCGAGATGCTCATTTTAAATTGGGCAGATTCAGTGGCCACTCTGGTTATGTATTAATAGCAAACCCGTCTAAGTCTGCATTTCCAATATATTTTTGTGCTGGTTAAATCGGCACTCAGGGGCATCTAATATTGCTTCCCCTCCCTCCTTTCAGCATTCTCTGTATTTACGGGGAAGTCTTCTATGCTGCATGTTGGAGAGTGCCATCGTTCAGAGTACCATCTCTAATGCCTAGATGTTTGTGTGCCTGCTTAGTCGCTCAGTCATGTCCTACCCTTTGCGACCCCATGGACTACAGCCTGCCAGGCTCCTCTGTCCATGGGGGTTCTCCAGGCAAGAATACTGGAGGGTTGCCAAACCCTCCTCCAGGGGGTCTTCCCAACCCAGGGATTGAACCCAGGTATCCCACATTGCAGGCAGATTCTTTACCATCTGAGCCACCAGGGAAGCCCCTAGATGTTAAGGTTTTTAAGTGATAATTATCCGGAGCAATGTTCTATTTTAAGAACATAAAACAAACATAAAGATTCTAAGGGCACTAGAGGGAAGCTGCTGTATAACACAGGGAGCTCAGTTCGGTGCTCTGTGATGACCCAGAGGGGTGGGGTGGGCTTCCCAGGTGGCACAGTGGCAAAGAATCTGCCTGCCAATGCAGGAGACCCAAGAGATGTGGGTTTGATCCCTGGGTCAAGAAGATCCCCTGCAGGAGGAAATGGCAACTTGCTCCCGTTACTCTTGCTTGGAAAATTCCATGGACAGAGGAGCCTGGCAGGCTATAGTCCATGAGGTCCCAAAGAGTCCGAAGCCACTGAGCACACGGAGAGGAGGGAAGTCTCAAGAGGAAGGGGATATACATATATTTATAGCTGATTCATGCTGTTGTACAGCAGAAACTAACACAACATTGTAAAGCAATTATCCTCCAATTTTTAAAAAATGGTTAAGATGGTAACATATTATGTAGATTTTCCCACAATAAAAAATGCTTTAAAAAATAAAAATAAAGAAGCTGCTCAGAAGAAAAAATGATTCTAAGGGCAAGCATATTTGATTGGGGAGGAATCCCTTGGATGCTATTAATAGTTTCTCCCTCTTTCCTGTGAATACCCCATGGCTAACTGTGATGGCTGGGTTGTCAAGGTGATGAGAGGAATTTAGCAAAGATGTCACAGTGAGAAGGCATTGCCTATCCCCCTGGGGCAACCGGGAGGCATTAAGAGGACAGTAAGTTTCCTAAGATTTTGCCAAACAGATGGGATTGCTATTTTGTTTCATCACCTAGGGACCCCAGGGAGGCCTCAGCTACAGGTACAAGGGCAGGAATCAGGGCCAGGAGCAACCTGCAGTGATGTGTGCACTTTCAAAGTGGAACAAAGCAGATGTTGATGGCACACCAGGCCGCACCAGCAGGAAACAAGCAACGGGACAGGTGTCAGGAATCAGAGAGGACACAAGAGATGCTACAGGGCCTGGGAATCCTCCTTTTCCAATCAGGACTGGGGAAGCCAGAGGATGCTTGGATCCTGAGCCAGGCCTGCCTCATGCAAGACGGCTCAGGTCAGGGCAAAATGACAAACCACCCCACTTTGCCAGGACAGAGTGATTTCCAAGGACACAGGGGTTTCCATTTTATCTTTTAATTAATTTATGTATTTTAATTGGAAGATAATTACTTTACAATATTGTGATGGTTTTTGCCATATATCAACGTGAATCGGTCACAGGTATACATGTGTCCCCCCCATTCTAAACCCCCCTACAGGGGTTTCCATTTTAAAACCAGAAAACCAAGATGAGTGGGTCATCCTAGGTGTACCTAGGAGACAGTCTGGCATTACTTATACAGCCTTGACTTTATTTCTTAATTTCTAAAATGTTATTATTTTTGCCTGCACTGGATCTTTGTGGCTGTGCCTGGGCTTTCCCTGGTTGCAGCGACTGGGGGTTGTGGTGTTCAGGCTTCTCACTGAGGGGGCTTCTCTTGTTGCAGAGGAGGAGTTCCAGGGCACAAGGCTCAGTAGTTGCAGCTCCAGGCTCAACAGTTGTGGCGCACACGCTCAGTCATCTCACAGCATGTGGGGTCTTAGTTCTCAGACCAAGGATCAAACCCATGTCCTCCACACTGGCCGGCACATTCTTAAGCACCAGACATCAGGGAAAATCCCAAGCACTGGCTTTAAAATCAGACAGACCTGGGTTTGAACCCCACCTGTGCTAGCTCAGTGACCTTGGGTAGGCTACTCCCCTCCCTTTGTCTGTAACTCGGGGATGATCGAGGTACTCCCATTACAGGCAAGTAGTAAGATAAATCAGTATCAGTTCAGTTGCTCAGTCGTGTCCGACTCTTTGGGACCCCGTGGACTGCAGTACGCCAGGCTTCCCTGTCCATCATCAACTCCTGAAGCTTGCTCAAACTCTGTCCATCGACTTAGTCATGCCATCTAACCATCTCATCCTCTGTCATCCCCTTCTCCTCCCACCTTCAATCTTTCCCCGCATCAGGGTCTTTTCCAAGGAGTCAGTTCTTCGCATCAGGTGGCCAAAGTATTGGAGTTTCAGCTTCAGCATCAGTCCTTCCAATGAATATTCAGGACTGATCTCCTTTAGGATGGACTGGTTGGATGTCCTTTCAGTCCCAGGGACTCTCAAGAGCCTTCTCCAACACCACAGTTCAAAAGCATCAGTTCTTCGGTGCTCAAAAAAAGATGAAAAATGAATGTAAATAAAATGCACAGATTCAGGAACAAAGAAAGTTTTCTCTACTCTCCTAGATTCTTCTGGCTGATTCTGAATTAATTCTTAGGAATTAAATTGACACAGAATATGAAACAAAAGTTTAATAACGTGTATTGACTATGCAAAAGCCTTTGACTGTGTGGATCACAATAAACTGTGGAAAATTCTGAAAGAGATGGGGATACCAGACCACCTGACCTGCCTCTTGAGAAATCTATACGCAGGTCAGGAAGCAACAGTTAGAACTGGACATGGAACAACAGACTGGTTCCAAATAGGAAAAGGAGTATGTCAAGGCTGTATATTGTCACCCTGCTTATTTAACTTTTATGCAGAGTGCATCATGAGAAACGCTGGGCTCGAGGAAGCACAACCTGGAATCAAGATTGCTGGGAGAAATATCAATAACCTCAGATACGCAGATGACACCACCCTTATGGCAGAGAGTGAAGAAGAACTAAAAAGTCTCTTGATGCAAGTGAAAGAGGAGAGTGAAAAAGTTGACTTAAAGCTCAACATTCAGAAAATGAAGATCATGGCATCTGGTCCCATCGCTTCATGGGAAATAGATGAGGAAACAGTGTCAGACTTTATTTTGGGGGGCTCCAAAATTACTGCAGATGGTGATTGCAGCCATGAAATTAAAAGACACTTACTCCTTGGAAGAAAAGTTATGACCAACCTAGATAGCATATTGAAAAGGAGAGACATTACTTTGCCAACAAAGGTCCGTCTAGTCAAAGCTATTGTTTTTCCAGTGGTTATGTATGGATGTGAGAGTTGGACTGTGAAGAAAGCTGAGCACCGAAGAATTGATGCTTTTGAACTGTGGTGTTGGAGAAGACTCTAGAGAGTCCCTTGGACTGCACAGAGATCCAACCAGTCCATTCTAAAGGAGATCAGTCCTGGGTGTTCTTTGGAAGGAATGATGCTAAAGCTGAAACTCCAGTACTTTGGCCACCTCATGCAAAGAGTTGACTCATTGGGAAAGACTCTGATGCTGGGAGGGATTGGGGGCAGGAGGAGAAGGGGACGACAGAGGATGAGATGGCTGGATGGCATCACCGACTCGATGGATGTGAGTCTGAGTGAAGTCCAGGAGTTGGTGATGGACAGGGAGGCCTGGTGTGCTGCGATTCATGGGGTCACAAAGAGTTGGACACGACTGAGCAACTGAACTGAACTGAATACATGGGAGAGACTCAGAGAACTGAGTAACTCGTAATCTCCAGCTAAAGACAAAACAGGATGTTGAGGGAATTCCCTGGCAGTCTAGTGGTTAAGACTCGGTGCTTCCATGCTTTCACTTCCAAGGGCCTGAGTTCAGTTCTTAGTCAGGGAACTAAGATCCCACAAACCACACAGTATGACCAAAATTAATTTTTTAAAAAAAGAGGATGTTGGAGAGTAGTGGTTTAGGATTTCAAAACAGAGGAAGGCAATCAACAAAGAGCTGGAAAAGCAAATGAAGCAAATGTTTGGCAAACAAAGGGGGCACAGAGAAGATTTTTTTTTTTTTGGCTGAACTAGGTGTTCTTCCTGCTCAGACTTTTCTCTAGTTGCAGTGAGCAGGAGCTACTCTCTAATTGCAGTGCGGGGACTTATTGTGGCGGCTTCTCATCATGGAGCACAGTCTCTAGGGCACACAGACTTCAGCAGCTGCATCATATGGGCTCTTGCAGCTCCAAGGCTCCAGAGCACAAGCTCAATAACTGATGCTTAGCTGCTCTGCAGCATGTGGGATCTTCCTGGATCCGGGATCGAACTTACGTTTCTTGCATTGGCAAGTGGATTCTTTACCATTGAGCCATGAGGGAAGCCCACACAGAGAGGAGTTTTAACAGACTTTGCTGGTTTCCTCCCTGTCTACACAGCTAGTTCACACCCTGGTGATCTCCCGTGATGCTCCCTTCCTGGAACAGATCCTCTGTCTACATTCTTTTAAGCAGTTAGAGGAAGGTCAAAGGTTCTTCCTGAGTCCTTTGGAACACTGATTGTTTTCAGCACAAAATAATACTTCAAAGAGACATTTGGGGAAGGCAAATTGTACTCCCTTATATTATTAATAGCATAAGACCTAGACAGATTTTATTTTCTCAGGCTCCAAAATCACTGCGAATAGTAACTGCAGCCATGAAATTAAAAGATGCCTGCTCCCTGGAAGGAAAGCCATGACAAACCTAGACAGCATATCAAAAAGCAGAGACATCCCTTTGCTGACAAAGGTCTGCATAGTCAAAGCTATGGTTTTTCCAGTAGTTACATACAGATGTAAGAGTTGGACCATAAAAATGGCTGAGCACCAAAGAATTAATGCTTTCAAATTGCAGTGCTGGAAAAGACTCTTGAGAGTGCCCTGGACAGCAAGGAGATCAAACCAGTCAATCCTAAAGAAAATCAACCCTGAATATTCATTGGAAAGACTGACGCTGAAGGTGAAGCTCCAATCCTTTGGCCACCTGATATGAAGAACTGACTCACTGGAAAAGACCCTGATGTTGGGAAACATTGAGGGCAGGAGGAGAAGGGGACAACAAAAGATGGTTGGATGGCATCACCAACTCAATAGACGTGAATTTGAGCAAACTCTGGGAGACAGTGCAGGACAGAGGAGCCTGGTGTGCTACAGTTCATGGATCTCCAAGAGTTGGACACGACTTAGCTGCTGAGCAACAAAAACAAAGCCTAGAGCTGAGTAAGCATCCAGTATGTGTTTATTCTCATCATTTGAAGAAATGAGCTACAAGTGTGCATTCTGAATGCCTACCAAGCTGGAAGGGAGGAATCAGGCCCAGATGTGGTATGCAGCCAGAGAGAGACGAGGAAATCAAAGAGCCCTGAATGAACGCAAATCTGTGCTGAGAATGGTCCGCCTGGAGATCCAAGTTTATACAGGGAAGGGGAGAAGAATTTGTCACCCTAAAATATGCCTCTCCAGCATCAGGATAACTTTAGGTTAATTATTTTTGAGCAGCAGCGACCAGAGGAGCTCTCAGAACCCCAGTAGTAGAAGTGACCTTTTGTAACCGAAATTTACATTGATAAGGGAAATCTCCATTTGGAAAGGTGTCTCCTTCTCTGGACCACAGGAAGCATGACGAAATCTCTGGAATATCTTATCAGTGGAGAAACCAACTGACTTAAATCTGCATTGCGTCTGTACCCTTGTTTACTGTGCTTTTCCTGGTCACCTCCCAGACCTGGTTCCCTCAACATATTCTTTTGACTTTAGCTGAAGACGTATTTAAGATGACTTGGACCATTTCAAGGAGTCACTCATTTCTCCTGGGTCTCTCTCATGTATCTGTGCTGTGCTGTGCTTAGTCACTTCAGTCGAGTCCAGCTCTTTGCAACGCCATGATCCACAGCCCACCAGGCTCCTCTGTCCATGGGATTTTTCAGGCAAGAATACTGCAGTGGGTTGCCATGCTCTCTCATGTATACGTGTTATTAAACTTTTGTTTCTTTCTCTTCTGTTAATATCTGTTATTACGGGGGATCTCAGGGCTTCCCAGGTGATACAGTGGTAAAGAATGTGCCTGACAAGGCAGAAGCTGAAGGAGACGCAGATTTGATCCCTAGGTTTGGAAGATTCCTTGGAGAAGGAAATGGTTACCCACTCCAGTTTTCTTGCCTCGAGAATCCTATAGACAGAAGAGCCTGCTGGGCTACAGTTCATGAGGTCACAGAGAATCAGATACAACTGAGCAACTGAGATTGCACTCACAATAGAATCTCAGCCAAGAATTTAGAAGAGTGGGGGGAACCTGTTTTTTCTTTCCCTCAAAACAGGTTACACTAAGTGCCGTTAATTAATCTCCATGAAATTCCTCCTAAGTTCCAGGATTAAGTGCCTATTGCAGCAGGCTGATTGCATTGATTGCCCCAGTGAATGGTCTCCCTGTTTGCACATCTTTCCAATGTGACTTCGCAGCTTCTCCTAACAAGAGGTAGAGAGTCTTCTCCCTGGTGATCCCGTGGTTGAGAATTTGCCTGCCAGTGCAGAACACAAGGTTTGATGTCTGGTTCGGGAAGATTCCACAAGCCTCAGAGCAACTAAACCCACAGGCCACAACTACTGAAACTGTGCCCTAGAGTCCAGGAGCCTCAACCTCTGAGCTTATGCTCTACAACAAGAGAGACCACCGCTGAGAAGCCTGTGCACAGCACCTAGAGAGTAGCCCCCACTCGTTGCAACGAGAGAAAGTCTGTGCACAGCAGCAAGGACCCAGCGCAACCAAAAAAAAGAGAGAGAGAGGTAGGGTTTTATTTCCCCACCAGTTTATCCAGGCTGGCCCTATCACCTGATCTGGCCAATAGAATGCAGTGGACCAGAATTCTAGTTCCAAGTGGAAGCATTAGGAAACTTTGTAGTGTCAAATGTCATGGTTCCACTGTGAGAACAAGCCCAGGCTAGTCTTCTGGAGGCTGGTAAATCACATGACAAGAACCAAGAGGCATCAGCCAATAGTCAGGCAACCTCCAGTAAAAGCCACCAAGATGACCCTCAGCTGACCACAGACACAGAGCAGAGCCCCATTGGGAGCCAAAGTACGTCCCCCTGCAAATAGCCAACACGCAGGCTCATGAGCAAACACAAATGCTTATAGATTTTAAGCCATTTAGTTTTGAGATGGTTTGTTACACAGCGATATCTATCTGATACTCTTACCAAGTAAACGATGCTTCGGATAGATTATTTTTATCCACGCAACTAAGAATTTCTAATTCTCTTTGTCCTAAAAGGTTTTGTGGCAGGAAGGAAACAAGAAGGACTTGCCTGAGGTCACTCATCTGGTTAGTTCCAGAGCCAGAATCGAAATGAGTTCCATTTAATTCAAAATCCATCTCTTTATGTCCCTCACTCCATGCTGCCTAAGATGAGGCCAAATCTGCCAACACCCAAGATTGTTTCTATATTTCAGGAGAGCTAACAGGACAGATCTGGCCATCAGTTACCGAAGCCAGACTCCCCAAAGTCCAGGGCAACACAATAGGATCATAGCCCAATAAGAAATTAGCATCCCACAAAGGCTGGGCAGAATATTAAACCTCATAAAAGACACCACAGTGTTGGGAACAATGAGAGATGTGGGAGTCAGCAGAGCTGGAATTGCCAGCACAAGATTTATGGAATATAAACAAAATCCATTTGATCAAGTGGGAGATGAAATTGCAGAGCACAGCAGAGCAGTTCCAATAAGAGGTAAATTGACCCTCTCTAAAATCTGTTAAATAAGATGGCGGGAAGTCGGGGATCTCTGAATACACATTTCCTTGTTGTTGTAAGTCATTATATACACATACACAGATAGACACACATACAGAGACAGAAATAATTGTGAAATGTACAACAAAAACGCACATGCAAAGGCATAAATACAGAGACATGCACACCCTCTTACGCATGAGTGCCTGGGTTTATACACAGGCAAAGGCGTTCACCTGTGTGCACCCACTCACCTTCACCCTCACCACCCCAGACAGGCAGAGGGGAATAACCTATCTGCTGGGAGAAGGTCTGTCCCCCCAGGATTTGTCCTCAGAGCATTTCACCTGCAAATCCTGCCAAGGAAGAACCTTCCAGCTGATCCTTAGGGTCCCCTCCCAGCAAGAAAGCTCAGCCCTCCCTAGCCCCGGGGCCAGTCCTGACCTTGGCTAGAAAGGATTTAAAGAACCCTGGGCACTGACTTCCCTGGTGGTCCAGTGGTTAAGAATCCTCCTGCCAATGCAGGGGACACGGGTTCGATCCCAGGTCGGGGAAGACTCCATATGCCATGGAGCAACTAAAAGCCTGTGCTAGAACACTTGAGTCTGTGCTCTAGAGCCCGGGAGCTGCAACTATTGAACCCATGTGCCCTAGAGCCCGTACTCCACAACAAGTGAAGCTGCCGCAATGATAAGCCTGCACACCGCAACTAGACAGGAGCCTCTACTCACTGCAGCTAGAGAAAGCCCGCTTGCAG
Source organism: Oryx dammah (assembly GCF_014754425.2). NCBI lineage: Eukaryota > Metazoa > Chordata > Mammalia > Artiodactyla > Bovidae > Oryx > Oryx dammah. The sequence goes on along the minus strand of NW_024070186.1, from coordinate 165,181,763 downwards.
CAGTGAAGACCCAGTGCCCCAAAAAATAAATGAATACTTTCAAAAATAAAGAGCCCTGGGCTGAACTATATTCAATATTTTGTGATAAACTATAAGGGAAAGAATATGAAAAAGAATGTATGTAAACGAGTAACTGAATCTCATTGCTCTACCACAGAATCTAACACGACATTGTAAATCAACTCTACTGCAATAAAATAATTTTTTTAAAAAACATCCAGAGCCAAAGGCAGGGACTAAATATGAAGTCAGCGCTTTGGGTTCCCTTTTGGAAAAGTATGCCTGTGCCCCATCCTTGGGTTGAAATGGGTGTGAAAGCATCAGCTTTGACATCAGGAAGACCAGTGTTCAAATACCATCTCCGCTAGTTTTCAGCTGCACGAACGTGGGGCCAATTACATCAATATGCTGAACTTCAATGTCCTCAGTTACAAAGTGGAGACCGTGACTCCTACCAAACAGGGATTTGAAAGGATTGAAGGTGATCATGTTAGTGCTCGAATCAAGACTAACACATACTAGATATCTAGAATTGTTGGGAGAAGGAGTAGATATTTTCCAGGCCAAGTTCTCCATCCAGGTACAGCCTTAGCTTTTTTTCCCCCAAGTACAGCACAAACTTAGGCTACTTTACATTTATATTCTATAATTTTTTATGTATCATTATTTGGATATTTTAACCAAAATGATCCTTTTTTTCTCTAATTCTATTAATGTAAATGTCTTTGGAATGAACACGGGCTAATATCTTCTGTCCTTGGGCATCATCTTTTCCGAGGGAAAATATGTTTAAACCCATTGAACAAATCAATTTCCCTAAACTAAAATTCTCATTACACGTACTATTTCAAAACTCTAATCCTCCTGCAAAAAAGAAATTTAAAAGCTGCTGTCTCAAAGTCAGAACCAGACTTTACTCTTACGAGAAACCTGTATTTAAAAGTGGTCCTTGAAAAAATAATAATAATAAATAAAAGTGGTCCTTGAAAAGGCTAATTTTGAATTCTTATTTTAACATTCATACATTCAACACCACAGACATTTCCGAGCACTTAATATGTTCTAGGCCCCATGATCATAAACCAGTTCACAAAAATACAGTGTGTGCTTGCTAAGTCCAGTCAGTTGTGTTCAACTCTTTGCGACCCTATGAACTGTAGCCCACCAGGCTCCTCTGTCCATGGGATTCTCCAGGCAGGAATGCTGGAGCAGATTGCCATTTCCTCCTCCAGGGGATCTTCCCAGCCCAGGGATCGAACCTGGGTCTCCTGCATTGGCAGGCAGATTCTTAACCACTGTGCCACCTGGGAAGCCCATGACCTTGTCTAACTAAACGTAATCCCTTTACAAAGGCCCAGCTTCAGATACTATCACATTGCAAGTGAGACTTCCCTGGTGGTCCACTGGCTAAGACTCTGCACTCCCAATGCAGTGGATCTGGGTCTGATCCCTGGTCAGGGAACTAGATCCCAAATGCTGCAACTAAAGATCCTGCATGCCCCAGCGAAGATGGAAGATGCTGAGGGCTGCAACTAAGACCCAGCACGGCCAAATAAATATTCTTTTAATTTTTAATTTAAAAAATCTTTTTTAAAAATACATTGCAAGTGAATGCTTCAACATATGAATTTGGGGAGGACATAAGCATTCAGACCCAGACAGAACAAGAGAAAAGAGGATGAAGAGACACCCCCTGCTTCTAGGAAAGCAAGTTCCCATTACAAGAACTGCTCTTGTTGGAGACAGCTTTCAGAAGACTAGTGCAGAGGAAAACCCAGGGCGAAGGCAGCTGCCTTTTTATGATTTTCGGCACCAGCAGACCCGAGATCCATCATCAGCCTCCCCGGGGGCAAGTCTGTTGCTTTTTCAATTTTGACAATGGCTTTGAACTTCACTTTGATGTGGAGGTGTGGGGGATAGAAGAAGAATTTCAGGGGCACCGCAGAGATCCTGTGAAAACAGAACGCACGGCCGTCATCATCATCACGTCCCTACTGTTCCTTGCAGACCTTCTGTGTCCAAGAGGTTCGTATGAGCTATTGCCTCTCAACTTCACAGACCCCAGTGGCGCTAGTGGTAAAGAACCTGCCTGCCAACACAGGCGACAGAAGACACGCGGGTTCGATCCCTGGGTCAAGGAAGACCCCTGGAGGAGGGCACGGTGACCCACTCCAGTAGACCCACCCCAGTATTCTTGCCTGGAGAATCCCATGGACAGAGGAGCCTGGTGATCAACAAATCGCAAAGAGTCAGACATGACTTAGCACACAGCACACAGAGCTTATATTTATAGAGGGTTTGCTGGGTCCCTAGTGCTGGGCAAGGTGCCATGATGCCTCTGTTTGCTTTTTTATTTTTTAAGATTTTTCTGATGTAGACCATTTTTAAAGTCTTTATTGAATTTGTTAGATTACAATATTGTATCTCTGTCTCTCTCTCTTTTTTTTTTTTTTTTTTTGTTTTTTTGGCCATGAGATGTGTGGGATCTTAGTTCCCTGACCAGGGACTGAGCCTGCATCCACTATCTTACAAGGGTCTTAACCACTGGACCACTGGGAAAGTCCTGAAACATCTGTTTTTAAAACAACCACCCAAGGCAGTTAATGGTATTATCTGCCTTCCCCCAGGGCAAGGGAACAGAATGTTAACCAGGTTAAGTGACTTCTCCTCAAGCTGGTTGGCCATGGAGCTGGGTTTCTCAACCTCAGCACCACTGACTTTTAGGGCTGGGTCACTCTCTGCTGTCAGGGGCTGTCCCATGCTCTGTAGGACGTTGAACAGCATCGCTAACCTTGACTCACTAGATGCCAGCAGCATCTTTCCCAAGCTGTGACAACCAAAAATATTTCCAAACATGGTCAAATGTCCCCTGGGGAAGGAGAGTACAAAATCACCAAAGGTTGAGAAACAGGGCAGCAAAGAGCTGAATCCAAGCCAGCTGTCTCCAGAGCCAGCTTCTCTGTTACATGACACGTTTTCCTGTTGTCTCCAGTCTTCTCCCAAAACAGAGGTTCCGAGAGGGAAGTCTGTCCCCGCCATCACACAACGAGTGTAGGGCCCAGGGGATGCAAAGCCAGGTGTGACCCTAAACTGAGCCCTCGTCCCAGTCACCACCCTGGGGACTTCCCTGGTGGTCCAGTGGCTAAGACTTTGTGCACCCAATGTGCAAGGGGCCCAGGTTCAATCCCTGGTTGGGGAAATAGATCCCACATGCCACAACTAAGATCCAGTGCAGACACTCACTTCAAGAGGGCGCACGTATGTGTGTGTGTGTGTTAATCACTCAGTCCTGTCCAACTCTTTGTGACCCTATGGACTGTAGCCCACCAGGCTCCTCTGTCTGTGGGATTCTCCAGGCAAGAATACTGGAGTGGGTTGCCATTCCCTCCTCTAGGGGATCTTCCTGACCCAGGGATTGAACTCAAGTCTCTTGTGTCTCCTATGTTGCAGATGGCTTCTTTATCTGCTGAGCCACCAGAGAAGTCAGTTCAAGCATGGGAGAGGAGGGGAACATGTATATACCTATGGCTGATTCATGTTGTTGTATAGCAGAAGCCAGCACAACGTTATAAAGCAATTATCATCCAATTAAAAATAAATCGACACATAAAAATTTTTTAAATGAATCATTTTTTGAGAAAAGGGAACCCTGATGCCTGTGTCAAATCCTAGGCTTGAATCTAGGTGGGAATTAGGAAGGAATCACTCCCCCAGTCATGTCCCAAACCACATGGCTTGGATTCAAACCTGGGTCTGCTGGCTCCAAACACAGAACAGGTTACACTCAGTTCAGCTGCTCCACCTCACAGCAGCTTCCTCCCCTCCAGCATCCCATCCCCTTCCCTGGCCAATTACAGCCAAGTTTCACATGTAGTGATTTTGCAAATGTCTTTGTTTCTTGTTCAATGGCTGATTCCAATGGCCAGTACTGTCTGGGTGGAAAAAGAAAGGGTCCATGTGACTTCAGAGATTCAAGGGCAGCAGGCTGGAAATTCCACTGCTCAGTTGGATTTTGAGCTGTGCTGGGCAGGACACAATCTATGGCTTATCAGACATTCTCCCCTTACTCCCACCCCGACCCCCTGATGTGACTGAAGAGGGAACCCTGCTTGACATTTCAGTTAGCTCTTTAATTACACAGAAAGCAGAGCCTTCAGAAGTCAGTCAATCTGAAAGGGAAGAAAGAAGCAAGTCTGGCTTCTAATCGATGGCTGTTCCAGTCTCTTTCATCAAAGGCTTGATCTGTCATTTTCTATTGTCTGGAGTTAATGAGTCAGTTTGAATTAGGCCTTCCATGGCTCCCTGGGATGAAGGGAATTTGCTTAACTCTGGGGACTGCTCTATCCTTGATAGCATCACTCTGTATGTTTCTCAGAGAGCTTATAACTATGCAGTTGCCGTTTACTGTGCATCGGCCATGAGTCAGGCAGTACATCAAGGATTCTGCCTCCCTTAGCTCTTCTGAGCGTCATGTCAAGTCAGGTGAGGTTCTTATGCCTCCTGGTCCTGCCGCTTACCAACTGGAAGAACTGGATCCTTCCTTCCCTGTCCTTGTTTTCTCAACTATAAAGCAGGGATAGTAACAGTTGTAAAGATCCAAGGAGTAATTTTTGTAAAGTGCTCAGAACAGTGCCCGGCACATATAACTGCCTGAAAATGTTTGTTCCGTTTATGACTGTCCCTTTTTTACAAGCAAGGAGATCAAGGTTGATGAGGGTTAAGGAACCAGGCCGAGGCTCAGAAGTTGGCAGCAAGAGAGCTGGGACTTAACCTTGGCCCATTTGGCTCTGAAACTGAGTTCTTACCCAGGAACCATGAGGAAGCATGGAGGATAAAGGAGCGTGCAATGTGAGTGTCAAAGAAGTGGGAGCCACAGAACTGGCCCCACGCAAAAGCCAAGAGCAGGGAGTTCCCTGGTGGCCCAGTGGTTATAAATCCACCTGTTAATGCAGGGGACATGGGTTGGACCCCTGGTGTGGGAACTAAGATCCCACATGCCGCGAGGCAACTAAGGTCACGTGCCACAACTAGAGAGTCAGTGCACCTCAATGGAAGATTTCACATGACACAATGGTGATCTCACGTGCTACAACTAAGTTCCGATGCAATAAATACATAATTGTTTCAAAAAGAGCAGATCTCCAGCAAACGGTGCTGCCCTCAACTAGGACGGCTCGACCCAGAAGAGGGAGCCCCCACCCCAGGGTCAGGGTGACCACAAGGGCTGCCACAGGAGCTCTACATACCCCCAGATAAAGGCCAAACCCGGGTTTGGCTTGAAGGCTCTCATGACCCTTTCATCTTTCTGGATTCACCTCAAGTCCTCCACACCTTCCAACCACCCCCCACTCACATACACACACACTGGACCAGCGTCTGTCCTCATACCCACCAGCCTTTCTAGCTTCATGGTTGTTTGTACATCCTCTCCATTCCATCTGAAATGCTTTCCTCTTCCCCATCCCCTGAAACTCAGCTCAAGAGTCACCTCCTCCTGGAAGCCCTCCGTGAACACTGCCACTCCTCAGCTGGGCTAGCCACCTTCAGGGAGTCACCACAGTTGCTCCTTCCTTCTCTTTCCAGGTTATGGTTGCCCTGCAACTACGACTCCAGATGCTGTCATCTTTCTCTCTCACGGACCCTGAAACTCCTCCAAGGCCCAGCCCAGAGGCCAGCCCATAGTGCGTGCTCAGAAAATGTGTGTGGATGAATGAATGAATGAGCTCTTGCGGAGTGGGGAGCCAACTGGATGCCATTCTCTGTGAGTGCTGCTGTTGTTTAGTCACTAAGTCATGTCTGACTCCTGTGACTACACAGACTGTAGCCCCCCAGGCTCTTCTGTCCATGGGATCTCCCAGGCAAGAATACTGGAGTGGGTTGACATTTCCTTCAAGGGATCGCTCCAAACCAGAGATCAAACCTGGGTCTCCTTTGCAGGCAGATTCTTTACCATCTGAGCTACCAGGGAAGACCCTCTGTGAAAGTGAGAATTCACTAATTTTATGGATCCATACAAGTCATAAACCCCACTAATATAGCCTTCCAGGGAAATACACTGGCATAGAGTATGTGCACTCAACCATCTCCACAGGCAATGAGCTCCCCAAGACTGGCAGTATCCCAGCAGAAAGGACACTTCTTGGGGAAATCATAGTTAATTTGTGAATTACCTAAGGGATGGATAATATTCTCATGCTGTTGGTCTCTCGATTTGACACTAAATCTTCTGAGATAACCTTAAGGATGGTGATGGTGATGGTGGTAATGTTGATGATAATAACGATGGTGATGCTGACGATGATGATGGTGATGATAATGTTGGTAAAGGTGTTGATGGTGGTGATGAAGATGGTGGTGATGGTGGTGATGTTGATGGTGGTGATGGTGATGGTGGTGGTGATAATGGTGGTGATGATGATGGTGGTGATGGTGGTGGTGGTGATGGTAGTTATGATGAGGGTGATGGTGGTGATGGTGGTGGTGGTGGTGGTGATAATGGTGGTGATGATGGTGGTGGTGGTGGTGATAATGGTGGTGATGATGGTGGTGGTGGTGGTGATAATGGTGGTGATGATGATGGTGGTGATGGTGGTGGTGGTGAAAATGGTGGTGATGAAGATGGTGGTGATGGTGGTGGTGGTGATGTTGATGGTGGTGATGGTTGTGGTGGT